>NW_019385055.1:535241-616984 GCF_000671375.1 Centruroides sculpturatus | reverse complement strand
TATAAAATATTTTGTACTTCAATTGAATATATTTTTTATTTTAAAAATAATTATTTTGTTTTTTGTTTTTTTAAAAAAAAATTTTAATAATTTGTTAATATAAATGTATAAGTTTAAAATTAGCAAATAAAAAAATATGGCAATTTTATTTATTTTTTTTTCTTACTTGTATCACCAAATAATACAATCTTTTTATTTCTCAGTAAACAGTTCATATCTTCTGCGTAATATGATTTTTCCATTTTCTTTCTTGGAGAGAAAAAATATTAAAATACTTTTAATAAATTTAAAAACTATTGATTTTTTTTATAAATAATAATAATAATTATCTAAATTAACTTACAAAATTTTCTTTATGACATTTTAAAATATTTTTAATGATAAAAATAATTAATTTTAATTAGAAACAAAATAGTTATTTATATTGTTTATGTTTTATTTCCATATTACTTATGAATTAGCAGTCACATAAGATGGGAATTTTATTGAATTCGCATTAAACAGTTTTTTATCCGTTCAACTCGACTCCCCCAAGATTAAATCTTGAGTGTGCCACTGCATGGTATGTAGACGTTAACAAATTTTTTTAAAAAGATGGTACTTTTGCCATACACAAAGATGTCAAAATTAAAATTTAACAAAAAGCACCTGGCAAAGAAGTGTTATTTGTTTACAAAATTTATCATCGTAACACTGTTTTATCTAGGGGCAAGTTTCCTCAACAAAGCAGTCCAAGCAAGCATTCAAAATTAAATGAACTCGTGCTTACAAGTACGGATGGTCCCGGTAAGCCGATTAGCTTAGCGGGACCTTCAGAAGTGCCAAGGCTTCGGAAATTGTGTACATATGGTATAACGTGCATCCAAGGAAGATTCTGCGCTAATACAATCTGATGCAATCATAATGGCCAGGTTTCATATAGTTTTTTATATTTATCTTTAACAAATTAACATTACAGTTTCTGTTCTTAATGTGTGCTGTACATTAAAAGTTACAAATTTCTTATAGAGTCCTAAAATAAAGTATTAGTGAAATAGTCCACAAATCCATAAACCCATTAAAACTTTTTCCTAGTAGACCCCAGCCATCTACCCTATTTAAGCCAAATTTCCACCAGACGTTAAAGTCTAGATGAAATAATGCATCAGAAGATGATTTTTATTTAATTATATATTCAGATAATAATTATAAAATTTCAAATACAGTCGACCCCCTATAACACTTTTGATTTTTCCATTTTATATGAATTCCATGTTATACGAGTCACTTAGATTTTACAAATACATGTACCGGGCTGTGAACGGCTCACATATTTGTAAAACTTAAGTGACTCGTACAACATGGAATTCATATAAAACGAAAAAATCAACAGTGTTATAGGAAGGTCAATTGTACATATAAATTTTTAGGTATAAACCAGCTCAAATTAATAAATTTCATAAAAAATTGTTTTTCTTTACAAGTGTTATTATTAATAATATGAAAATCAAAACTTTATGTACACAATAATATAGTGTATTAATTATAAATGTATACAATATTTATATTGTTTAAATAATTTATGTAAATTCATTTTAAATATCCAAATGATAAAGGAACAAAGTAAATAAAAAATAATTTTATCAAATGTTTTTAAATAAATATAATGAAATATTAAAAATATTACATATACAATAATCATGTATATTTGATTAGATTTATTTTTAAAATGCCAGATAAAATATTAATTTTTAATTTACAGATTTCAATATTTGTACTTTTATAGTAAATCAATTATCGTTAATTAAAAATTTTTGTTTAGCACGGTAAAAGAATTTTTAAAACTATTCAAGAATTACATAAGAAAACATTGGATTTAATGTCAAATTTGATATCGAATAAAGTCCTAGAGTTATAAATTACTAATTGCATCGAAGTATCATAATATTTTCTCTAAAAGTCAAAAATCTATAAATGCATTAAAAAAAAAACTATTATAAAACTTCTAAATTGATCATATTAAAAATAAATAAAACAAATTAATTTAAGTATTATGGATATAAAATATATAAATAGATGATTGGTTAATCGACTGTTCATATTATATTTATTAAAATTTTTATACGTAATTGTAATTTATGTATATTCTGTCATTTTGTGCATTCGTTAGATATTTTATTTAAAATAAAAATATTAAATACATAATTTCAAAAACTGAAATATTTTTTTTAACTTTCAAAATGTTAAAACTTAATTAATCATTATTTTATAGATAAAAACCTAAAATATTTGCATTTGTATATCAATCAGTTGCTTAAAAAAATGATAAGCAAAATAAATTAAACTGTTATGTTGCTTTTTAAACATAAATAAATAAATTAGTTGAAACTTCAAAAATTTTAAATAACTCGAAATCTCAAAAATTAATGTCTATCGTATTACACGAACCAAACTTGACAATGAAGATTAAATACAGTATACAGAACATGCTATAAAAATCTAGTAAAGTTTAATACAAGTTATCGAAAGTTACTATTTAATTCGACTTAAATCGGTGATATAAAAATAGCTTTTTCATGCACATACATAATTTGAAAGTGCTTAAATTTAGTTTTGCAATTCATTCAAACTGAAATTTCACAATGTAACAACATTAAGGAATAGATAAATTGAAATAATGAATTTATTAACTTAAGCTATGTTACATAAAGAAAATAATTTATTTAGTAAATATTTCAATATAGTAATTAAACAATTATATTATTAATTAATAGAGTGTAAATATTTATACTCTATTAGAAGAATAGAGTGAAAAGAATCTCAAATCCTTAGAAGAATACATTAAAAGAACAGAATGTGAGTGGGTCAACAAAAAAATTGTTACAAATGTAGACAGAAGTGTTAAAAAACTTAAAAGAGCACCATTAAGCTCTGTAAATATTTACTTTAATTCATACCTCATAAGTTATTTTATTAATCACTTAAAAAAACTTATTAAATTTCTATAGATGAAAAAGTGTATATATATATATGCATTGTATACACTTTTTATATTTTCTCTAACAATTTTAACAATTTGTCACTTTATTTTTTTGCTCCCATCTTATTGACATATTTAACTTATCATCAATTAATTACTAATTCGACATTCAATAGATTAAAAAATTTATTACAAATTAAGTTTGATCGAAATCGACTGCAGAAAGCCGTTCTTATCTATTCTTAAGTAAGTAAATACAGCGTGTAGACAGATAAATCATTCAAAATGTTTATAAAATAACGTTTATAAAAGATAAATAATAAAATTAAAAAAATTTAAATTAATATTTATTTGTACATATCTTTGTAGTGTAGTTAAAACATTACACATATACATACATTGTATATAAATATATGTATGTACTGTGTGTGTGTTGTATATGTGTTTAATTATAAGGACCATGTTTTCTATTCAATTGTTGACTTGTTTGATAATTAAATTAAGTAAGAATAGTCTGCATTTTACATAATCGTACCAAATTTTTACTCGAGTTTCATCTTACGACTAAAACTTTTTTTTATTTTGTTTCTTCCGCAATTCTAGAGAAACACGTGAGAGAAGGAAAGAAGAAGAGAAACACGTGACTCATATTGAAAGTCTCCATACTTGTAACGAGTGATTAGCATTGGTGTTTGATGATTAGTATTTACTTATCGATTTCGTACTTAAGCATATAGTTATTAAGAAAATAAACAAATATTACATCGAACGTATTCACGACCTGTTATTTACTACAATTCTCCACCATTTAATTTGTCATACATTTCATTTCGTTCATCTGTTAAATTGATGATTATTGGACGTCCTTCAGTCTTTGCACTTCTTATCAGATGACATAATTTGAATTTTGTTAACTAGCTTTCTATTGGCGCATTTTAAATTTCTCTTTCCTTTATTGAATTACACTACTTATCTTATATATGTGTATTTTTTAACCTATCACGTTTCTTAAGAAACACGAGTACGTCCCATTATCCTGTTTTAAATTTTTTAAATATAAATATATATATATATTTTTATTAGTATGATAAGAACGCGTATCAAATTGAAACGTTTAATATAAAAAAAAATTATAGAATTTAATACATTAATCATTTATATCACGTTATTTCGACTTCGAAGAATTGCCTCAATAATTTTAATGCGTTTATATATTTAATGCACATAATAGTTTTACTTCTTTATATAATTAAATCGTCAATGATTTATTTGTAAAATAAATTAATTAAAATAGTGATAATAAAAATATGTACGGATATATATATATATTTTAAATGATTAAACATATAAGTTAATAATAAAGTTTAACGACGAAACAAATTTGAAATAAATATCTATGATTATGAAATATGCAAATAAAATTATTTCAATTTAATCTTACACAACTGCGTGATTATAATGATTATATATTATAGTATACTATTAATAATACATTAAAGTTATAAAAGCGAATCGATAAAAATTCCACATTATTATATTTAATAATTCGATAATTCGTAAATGGTTTTGCAAAATAATCACGTGATCTCGATTACGTATATAATTATTATTGAGTAATTTATACGTATCGTTCACGTGACCCGCCGTCATCTCATACGTCACTTTACATTATTTAACAATAATGAAAGAAACGGGGTCAACGATTTTGTATTTTATAAATTCCTTAGAAATATTCCAAGTTTTTTAAAAAATTAACAGAGCTTGGAATTTCGCTTTGATTGATTTTATTCACCAATGCTTTTCGTAGCTTTATAGATTATTTATTTATTTATTTATTCATCCTTTCTTATAAATCAAGATGTAAAGCGGATATTTAATTAATTAAATTAGCACCATTACACCTTTTTAATAAACTTACTCGAGATGTTAATCGGAAGTAACCTACAAAAATTGTTTGGTATGTAGTATGAATCATACTAGACGTAAATAACATTACAGTAACGTTACGATAGCAAACAAGAAAATCGAGAAGCGATCAAACGGAAGACGACATGATCGATTTTTCCAACAATAACTCAAAAAAAGATATCACACGTCTACTTAATATTATCACATTTTTATTGCTATACTTTCATTAAATGAATAGTCTAGATCCATATCGTGTAATAACCCTGACGAAAACGATCATCTTTTACAGATTTTGCATGCAAATTTGCATGCGATTAGAGATTTAACCTCAAATAATAATTAAAAAAATAATATATTTTCTCTCTATTTTTCTAAATTGGGATTATTTTTAAATTCGGTTCTAAAAAATTTTGGTTTTACTTTAAAAAAAACCAAACATGAATATTTATTTAATAATCAAATATAGAAAGATATATATATATTAAGATATATAGTCGGTTGGGAATAAGAACTTCCTTCTGTGTCTGCACCAACGATTTTATTATTGGGAAACACAGAGAGGAAGGAAAACCATTATTGATTCTTCCTTTATCTTCATTGTGAAGAAAGTTAGTCAATAACGACTTAATAACATTACAGCAATAAAAATATCTGTTATTCGCATGTTAATAATTTTTTTATTTTTTATTTTTTTTTTATGTCTTTTAAGAGATAAAGAAGCGGGTAAGTGAGTATATAACAGATTTTTCGATTTAGGAAAAAAAAAATTATGCAAATATTTTCATATTTAAAATTTGCATTCCGTCTTGAGAATTGGAATATGGAATTTAATCATGGAGAAACATTCATAACTTTTAAACAAATGGTTCTTATTATTATTATTTTTTTTTTTTTAAACTGTGACTGATAAATTTGACTCATTAATAGTACAAATGTTCGCGTAAAGATTAAAAAAATTTCTTAAGGAATGGAGATATTAAAATATTTCTATGAATATTATAAACTTTGTCAGATTTTATTAAAATAATAAAAGAAAACAAATTAAAATATTTTTTGTATGTATATTTACATTGTCTTTGGCCATTTCATTTATATATTTTTGCAAATAAATTAACGAATTTTATAAAATATATAGATCAAATTTTAAATTAAATTAATTATTTTATAATAATTCTAAANATATATGTAGCTATTAGATGGCGCTATATAGCGCCATCTAATGGTATATTACATAATTATCAAATTTGATTGTAAAGACGATTTCTATACATTACGTTTTATTTCGCCTAAAAGGGAGTACTTAGAATAAATATACATTATTATTTTTCAGGTATAATAAAATTTGTTTCCTCTTATTCGGCATGCAGATAAATAAAATTCATTTATCTCGTTACCTAGGTAATCCAAATAAAAATTCGCATATAAATCGAATTTTTAGTAAAAGAAAGAAAAAAAACATTAAAAAATAATAATAAAATAAATTACCAAGTTAATAAGACAGTCTTGACATGTTTACATTGGAAAAATAAGTTTCAAAAATCGACCGCTATACTCAAATAATGTTTTGCATAGAAATAAGAGCAAGAATGATTTTTATCCAATTACCTTCTAGCTAAATTCAAATTTTTAAAATTTCAACAAATCACGTCTCGGATACATAAATTTCGTCATAGGTCAATCACCTGACACCAATCAACCAATCGAAGTATTTACTTAGAATAAAATGCGAGAGAAATAGCGATTAAAAAATAAATAAATAATAATAATAAAAAGTGGAAAGTAAATTCGATTGATGTAAGCATCGCATTCAATCTGACATAAAAAAGAATATAATTTAATGTATACTTGCTCTTGTATTTTCATTTATTCGATTTATCAGAAATACCGTAGACAACTGTTATATGGCGAGTGTACTTAAAACGATTCTTATGGGGAGAAGAAAGCTAAGAAAAGAGAGAAAAAAAAAGAAGAAGAAAAAGTAGGGGAGGGAATGAGAAGTTGTACGTGAAAGGAAAGAGGAATTTATTTCCTCTCGTCTTTCCTCTCGCCCAATCAATATTTGATTCACTATCAACACTGCGTTATCATTTCTAGTCTGACACGAAAAAATACTTCTTTTGTATTCTTCGAGAATACCGTACGCTATATTTATATATGGTCTGTGACTTTTAAAAACTGATTGATGCTTTGTTTTTCTACGTCATTGCCGCCATCTCCCCCCTCCTCCGATGACGTCGCTTTAATTGGGAGGGGTCGCGCGATCCTTATCAACTCGGCTATGACGATAAAGTAATTCCAACATGCCATAATTAAATGATATGATATTTTAATGCTAATACCGGATTTAGATATGTAATTTGCGATTACGTTATTTTTATTATATATATATAGGCATATATATTAAAAAAAACAAAACAAAATTTTTAGATTGTATTTATTATAATAAAAATTGATAGGAAGGAATGGTTAGCCGATATATATATATATATATTTTGACGTCACAAATTTATTTAATGTCTTTACGTTACATCTGTTTTATTTTAATATTTAATTTTTAAAAAGTAATTCGTGTGTGTTCGCTTAAACAAAATTATCGTCTTACGCCCTAATGACGTCACATTTTTAATATTTANATCAACGAGACATCTCGTTACGGAACACATGGCATATTTCACATGCAAGCGCTCTTTCTACTCGTGTTTACAAAATTTGATTTCGAATTCCCCGATCGATTTCGCAAAATTTAAACAGTAAAAATGACGAAAATATAGATTTTAATTGGTCGAAAATATAATAAACACGTCACATCTATTAAAATCTAATTGAAAATGGCGCCTGAATAAAAAATATGGATGCGAATAAAACTCACACGTCTTCACCTGACACCGAATTCTTTTGTGTAAAAAGAAAAAAATAATAATAATTAATTAAAAAATATTAAAAGTTGTATACTTTTAATAATTAAAAGCTTTATGTTATTAAATTATCATAATAATTTATTTTAACGAAAATATTTCCTTTCGAATATCGACAATCATATTATAATTCATTTGTTATTTAAAAATTTATACGACATTACATACTTCTTTTATTTTATAAAGTTATTAAACTTATTAATACACACTAATTTGTTATTCTAATAAGAAATATATTTAAATTCAACTAATAATTAATAATTTAAAATTAAGAAAGCATACGTCATACATATTCAAATACTTGATGATATGAAAAATTAGAATATCAATATTTGAATTAAATTACTTTTAGTTTTGTTAATATTCGTGGAAATAAGTAAAAAATAAATATTAAATTTCGTGTAGTCAGTTAAAGGAAAATTTTTAAAAAATAGGATATAATCTACCCTAATACGGAACTTACATCATTCGACAAATTGTCAATTCGAAATCACGTTATTAACGAATTTTTTCTACTCTTTAACCTTCTTTGTGTTTGCTACCGAACTGGAGAACTAATTAAGATAGAACAAGGTTATCGAAGCCGAAGCGCCTTTTTTTTCGGCAAGAGTAACTTCCGCTACAATAAACACCACATGATTTGACGTGATCGATAAAACAAAACGCAGATTTTCGGGGAGAAACAAGCTAAACCGATGATTTAAGATGTCATCGCGGGATTCGGCTAGTACATCAGCATCAAATAGGGCGACATGGAGACATGGCCAAGCAGAAATTCATCATAAAATCGTCAACGAGCGGAAAGAGCGCGGAAGAGTAATTATCGCCGGGAATATGATAATTGACGACACTCTAATTAACAAACGGAATCGTCGACTGTGAAGATACCAAGAAACGACATTTACATGTTAATACAGAATGAAAAGAAATCGCATTAATTCTGGTACCGAGCATGGGCGTGATGAAGAAAAGATCGCCCCGAAACACATATAAAAAAAGATTTAAAAAAAAATAATATTTTTCTCCTCCCTCGGTAAACTAACGCCTACTTTTCTTAGAACTTTTCTTATTTGTGTCGCATGGTCAGGAAGGGATCCCGAAAAAAGGGGGATCGTTGAATAATTCATGTCCGCACCTGCCACGTTGATCAAGGTCATAAACGTGCCGCTGCAGACCCTCTCTCCTCTTTTCTTCTCAACCGCGTTTCGCTCATTTATCTGTCCAGTCAGTTCGTCATCGAAGACTTGAATGCATGCTGTTGACCTCTAGTCTATTTAACCTAGTCCAGCCGGATCTACAGACATGGGACGCTTCTGAAAGATAACAGGTTTTACCCGATTTCGTATTAACGTTTCTAATATCGCTCCTCTTTTTTTCCTTTTTTCGTTGCTGGATGACTGAATCGTAGCTTAAGCAGTTAAGATAACGCTATAGACTATATTTCCTATCGATTACGTATCTATTACATTCGTCTCTAATGTATAATAAATCATTTAACTTGCGAGCCAAGAGGGTTTCATCGATGTAACCAATTGGTTTATTTGCAGGTTTCAGTATTTACGTTAGATAAATTCACGTCCTACTTTTATCTGATCGATGGTACAGTAAATGATCCATTATCTTGAAATGCGTAACAGAGACGATTCGCTATAAACAGGTCTTCAATGGAAAACTTGTTTAGAACAACTTACTTCGTCCGCTGTTTAAAAATTAAAACAAAATTGTTCATGAGTTTTAGCGATGTATCGAGTTTTTAAATATCGTTTTTAAACTCTAAATAATTTTCAGGGCAAAACGAAATTAGTCTTGTTGTTTTTATCCTTCCCTCCTTTATGTTTACCAGTGATTTCATGCCACGCTAATGGAACGGAACTGAAATTTTTATTTTTATTTTTTTTTTATGTTTTTTTCAATTCTTGGATTCATTCCAATTAATCTCGGCAAGAACGAACGAAGTAGAATATTATTACACACAACGCTCGATATATTACATCTTTCAATAAGATTTTAAGTATTTCTGTTAGAGAGTCTCATTCCGTACAGGTGGAAAAGAAGCTATTCCTAATATCCCTTCAAGCAAGAAGTATTTGAGTGTATTTAGGTCATACCAACTGGATTTGCAATCCACATTTCTGGGAAGAGATGCACTTTTAAGAGAAGGCGTCGCAAATACACTTACGTCATTGATGTCATTGTGTGACCGCTTACATTCTCACTCCTCGGCTCGACATGAGGCTAGCCGATTATTGATCTGTTATCTTTTGAAGCAGAACCAACCAAGGAAACCGTTATTAACCCCGAGACTGTGCAAACTCCCGATATTTAACGGTTTCATTAAGACATTGGAGTGGGCAAAAGTGGAACGTATATCTCATTTTACTTTTTAAAACTGGTTACAAAGAGCTGGTTTAAGCAATTATTATTCCCAATGTAATTTCATTAAGTTAATAAGGCGTTGATAAACACATTTCTACATATATAAGCTATTTATATACATAATCTAAGGGAGGTAACGCCAGCATAATTAACGTTTAAACAACTATTGATATATAAAAATAATTATTTTTTTATATTTCTATGTATGGTACTGTACAGTACATAAAAAGTCTTTGTCATTGCTTACTAGTGGGAAAGACAGGCCTTATTTACGAGCGATATTTTGTGAGAAAGGTGGCCTTCTTTATTGAAATTTCCCCTTTAACAAAAGAGGTATCGTATTTATTCCGTCTTTCCTAAGCCCTTTTTATCACCGCTTTTAGAAACGTTACCGAAGCTTACTTTTGTTTAATGAAGAATACCACTTGTGATAGGAAAAAATCTCTATTTTCACATGGAGAAGTATCATTTTTATTACAGCAATTATTACATATTTCTTATAAATTCCCCCTTTATTTAAATGTATTAATTAATGGACATATTCGGGCTAAAACGTTACACATAAAACACTAATATTAAACTATAACCCGTTAGTAACGATAAAATATAATAAAGAATACCCCGAAGAGCTCGTTTTCATATTAATTTTAATATTTATATAAATCATATAAGAGAATTTAATAATATCTTGGTGGAATTGTTATCGATCAAATTACGGGATGTGGCATTACAGAAAGAAAATATCTTATCAAAAGAATAGACAACAAGTAACGATAAAACTTTACAAATATTATTCATAAAGTGGTTTTAAGTGAATTTAATCTTGTGGATCGATGATTGTTGCCCTTAGCGAATGTCATTGCTATCATCTCGACAGGCCATTGCTATCAGGAACCATCTGTTGGGAATTTCAAATAGGAACGACTGTATCGGATCACGCAAACACCTGCAGGGTAGTGGACTCCCTTCCAAACAGTTCTATTTTCATTGTTAGTTGGCTGACCGGATTGCTTTTAATTTTATTCCCACCTTTCAAGCCTTCAAAACCATTTAAGCTTCGTAAATCGTTAAAGCGGGAACAAAGATTCTCCAGTCTTTTTCAGTTTTAATACCCATTTAATTTAATGTATAAATTTTTTATTATTATTATTTTTCTAGAAATTTATTTGAAATTTTAAATATTTTTAAATAAATTTAAAAACAAAAAATAACGATTTATGTCGATTGTTATTCTGTTTTGTTTTTTAAAACACAGACGACTTGGTGGATTAACGTCGTTTCGAATTATATGACGTAATAATAAACTTATTTAAATTTGAAATGGAGCCTCGATATAGTTAACCAATCATTGTCGCTATTCCGGTTTTCAAATATCGACATATAATTCATTTCTATTAGGCCTAATAGCCTAGCAACGCAAAAAAATATTAATACAATTGTAACAAAAATTAAATTAACAAAGATAATAATTAAATATTAATAAATGATGGATAATAAAAATTAATTCGTCGATATTAATTTATAATTTTGTTTTATAAATTAAAATATCCATAAACGATTTCGTGTAATTTTCTTTGATAATTCTTAAGATTTATTTGATTTAAATGTATATATGTATTTTTATCCAATCACTACAAAACTTTTTAAATTACGTAAGTAACTGTATATAATTTTCAACCAATCATCGTAGTCTAAATTCAAATTTTCAAAATATCACGCGATTCCCACGGCCAATAAACCGCCATTTTTCCAATTTTTTTCAAAAACATCATTTGTTTTACGTCATAAACGTTGGAGCGAGTGGTGTTGACTTTATTACTTAATAACAAAAGAGAGGAAGAAAGAGTTTTGTATAAATATTCTTCATAAACGTCTTTGGTATTGATATATTTTTGATGAAAGGCTAGAAAAACAACATTCGAACGTGTTTACTGACCTACATATTCGGCTTGATACCGATGTAAATAGGACATTATAAAAATCTTTACACGGGGGGATCGCTGCATAAAAGCTAAGAATTTAGAAAAGTAAAACATCCAGCCGCGAGCCAAAGCGAGCGTAGAAAATTAGGAATTCATACAATTAAAATCATTGTTATGGAGTGTAACGTATTGCAGTAACTGAAATTCCCATTACGATACCATAAGGAAATTTAGAGAAATAAAGCGAATTTAGGAGTTGTATTTGTGAATTTCCTGGAATAAAATAGATTGATGAGGACCATAGATGCATGAAAATATAGGGAAATAGGGATATATAACTGTACGTTGGAGTGTAGTAGATGGGGAGGTATGATTTATGTAACTCAGTTCAAAGGCTGCTGGATTGAATAGGGATTCCTGTAACTAATCCTACCTACAAAAACAGGATGGAGAACATAAGAATTCATACAACGTTGTTAGAGAAAAAAGAAAATAAAGAAATCGGGATTTATGTAACAGATTCGAGCTAGAAAAAACGTACAAATATACTAAAAAATATGGGGATTCATATTACATAAGGGATGTTCGGGAGAGTTAATGTTAGGGAATTATCGATTCGTGTAATTTAAGATTCTAGTTATAGTGGAGAGATTGGAAATTAGGGATTCCTGTAACTAAGACAATAGTTTCGGAATTGGGGAAGATGATTTATTAGCTAATACCATTACTTCAGGGTAAATAGGAATTCCAATAATTATTACGTAAAATGGAGGGGAATAAAAAAAAAAAAAAGAAAGAAAACGAATACGAAGTAGAATCTATTTATAGTAGAAAGTGGATAAAGGAATTAAGAGTTTTATATTACTAACTCGTAAGACGCTAGTTATGGAGAAAAGTAGAAGAGGGGGATATTGTTTTGTTCGTGGTTTACCGTGTTGCTATAGCAACACCGTGTTCCGAACCTTGTTGATACCATTTACCAATCGTCAACGCTTAAAGCTTACATAACACGTCACAACCGTAACATTATACTATAATTTCGAAAAATTTACCCGTAATATCTAATCAGAAGATTTTTCCAAGTTTTCTCTAGATTATTACTTGTTGACAGACAAGTGGGAAAATGCTAACCCCGAGGCATTCTGTTTCCCCTCTTTTCAACCGGTCACGTGATCTGTAGATAGTAAACACGTTATCTTTGATATTTTCGTCGGAAAATGTTTGTAGAGCGAATTATTATTGTCGAAAAATCTTCGCCAGTTTATTTTTTTTCGAGCGAATCTCTTCGTAAGATTGCGTGATCGGTGTACATAATAATCGCCTAATTCGATTTTAAGTTAGTAGCTTCGCCCCGTTCGGAGAAGCACCACAAAACAAGATATGCCCGCTCTATTGATTGAGAGTTAGAGTGAGAGAGCGGCAGCACTTGAGGGCTTTTACTGACAGACAAAAATGTAAGAAGTGTGATGGCGTCCCCGCTTGATCGGGTGACTATTGCTGGTTGTCATGGTTACTGAACTCTTGTCAACCCCCCAGCGGATTCGTCATTGAGATAGAAGAGTATTGTGATGTAAGAAGCATTTTTGTACTGGCAATGATCTGTTTTTTTTTTTTCCTTAAAAAATAGAAAAAGTCAAATTGACAATACGAAATAAAAAAAAAACGCAATAAATAAATAAATAATGGCGACGTTATATCTAATTGTAAGAACTCAGTTTAGATATAATTTTAAATTATTAAAACATCTCTACAAGTAAATCTGAGTAAGTTAAAAAAAAATTAAAGTCACGGTCGAATAATTATTGAGATTTTCTATAGTGAACGTTTTGCACTCGAGGACTTTAACCGTTCGATTACGTGACTGACACTCTGACTAATATACAGTCACGTGAGTATCGAAGGTTGCAATTCTGACAGTATTTGATCTTGTATACAGAATGTATTTATTTGCTTTTAATAGAGTTTTCTAACATTATTCTGTAGAAGCGAAAACATTATTATTAGTCACAGCCTGATTCCTAAAAAGAAATTTCGATGACGTCATTTCAAAAATGGTTGCCATAATTTTTTTTTCTCTCTCTCTCTTCTCCTTTCTAACTCATTTTAATAAAAATTAAAAACAATTTTAATTATCGAAATGATACGGGGTTTTAAAATTAGCATTTTCTTCTACAATCTGGAATTAAATGCGGCGGAAAAAAATTGGAATAAATCAGACTAGAGTATATTATCTTCTTGTTTTCTAGGTTTGAGACCTTTTTTTTTTAAGTTTTAGTAAGAACTTGTGTTGAGAAATAATATAAAAAATGTTGAAAAAAAGTATTATCGGATGCGGTTATGCAGTAAGGAACCAACCACGAAAGTGTTCATCTCGGAAAATTGAACTCTATTAAATGAGATACTTTATCTTTGTAGTCTTATTTTAAAATAAAATTTATATAAAGAAATAGGTTTAAATTATTATAACCTAATTAAAAGATATTTATGTAACCCTACAAGACATATTTCTAATGCAAAATCTACAGTATTGATATTGTAAAAAGTGAAAATATTCGCATTTGTAAAGTCGTGAAATTGGAGAAGGATGTCTGAATTTGAAAAGAGGATACGTTGATACGACAAGACAGGATTTGAATTAAAATGGGAAAGACCATATAAGTACACAAGTTAAAAAAGAGATACTTGATTCCACACTCAAAACACACATCTTTAACTCATAAAGAGTACTGTTTGTACTTGAGAGGAAGGTTCTTTACATCGTAAAAGGGCATCACTATCACTCAAAAGGTCATCTGTAACTCAAAGAAAGAACATCTCTGAGTCGTAAAAGACATCGTTCGTACTTGAGAGGAAGGAACCCCAAATCGTAAAAGAGCATCATTGATACTCAAAAGATCATCTTTGACTCATAAAGAGCTTCTTCTTCTTTCGATAAGATAGAAATTTGAATAGGAAATCGTACTCCTCCATAATAAACTGATAATATAACAAATCAAGCTAAAAATCTTTCCTTTAACTTAAACGTTGTACTCGACCCAACTCGGTAAACTAATAAAAGATTTTCTTTTTCGTTATTTCCTATCAAGAAAAAGTCAGGAAAAATTGATATCAAAGAGAAAGAAAAAATCAGAGAAAGAAACGTAGAAATTCTCTTAAAGGCGAATTGTATTTTTATCGGATCCATAAATATTGGAAAAGAACAAAGAATCGTTCGTTGATAAAATTGTTCACTTTACTCGTATTCTTCAGTCGACTTGATAGCGAAAGACTAAAAAAAAATGATGTGTAATCTGTTCTGCATTTCTTTCTTCTGGAAATACTTTTTAAAATCCTTAAAAGAGTTCAGTTCTTGTTATATTGACAAACACGCTCCCGAGAGAAACTCCGCAACATTTTATTGTTCTCTATAAAAACCAGGAATTGTGCATTTTCTTTATCGCAACAGAGAGATATTCTTGTAACGTATCCTTTTCCCCCCTCTTTCTTGTTTCTGTTGGAAAACAGATAAGTAGACCGAACCGTTTTTGTTCGCTGAACTGAAGCGCTGCAGTTGGAATATCAAAATTGAACGCTTATCTAATAAAATAATAAATAAATTCAATAATTTTCAACAAACAATCGCTTTTATTTGACAAAAAGAAAAAAAAAGTTAATTTTTTCCAAATCTCCAAAATAATCCAATAGATTATTTCGTTTAAAACGTAAAAATTTAAACTATCCAATAAGCGTTTTTAAATAATGTTCGTTTTCGATGTGATTGGTTAATTTTATTAAGGTAAAATTTAAAATTTTCTTATCTTAAATTTCATTATCTCATTAAAAAAAAAACATTTAAATTATTTGTTTATTTACGAATATTTAATTGTTATATATAATTTATTTAATTTTTTTTATAGTAAAAACTAATTAGTCTAATTAACGGGAATGCGTCATATTTAAAGAAATAAAATTTTATAATAAATAATTTAAATGTAGTTTATTTAATACTTAATTTATTTTAATTAATTAAGTAATATAATCGATTTTTTAAAACATCAATATTAAAAGCTTAATCTCAATTGTCTTAAAAAGGTATCTAAAGTAAAAACTGATAATTATCCAATAAACATTAACGTTTGAAAAGAAAAAAATTTAAATTCACCAATTAAGTTAGAGATTAAATGATCTCTCGACGATCGATTGGTTAATTTTATTTTTCTAACAAGACAACATGGAAAATAAAAAATAGAAAAGAATTCTTAGTAGAAAGTGTGTTAAGGAATGAGTTGTCATTGGATAATTTTGAACGGCTCCTGTGTGAGTCATAACTACGTCACCGTAGGACAGATGTTCCATCAAACTGTTAATATTAACATCAGGAGGCTCTGCACTCATCCCTCGATCGATCCTTGTTTTGCCACATGCAATCCCCGCCCCCTACTATCACTGATAGGGGTTAGAGAGGATCCTCGGTTACTCGTGAGTCACGTGATCGGAGCTGATGCGAACGTTCTTGGAAAACCGGGCGCGTTCCCGTATTTGGGATGTTTTCTCTTTCTCTCTCTCTCTTGGGAACGCCGCCTCTCCCCCTGCCATCTCGTTCCTCCCGACGTGTAAAACTCTAGCCAAACGGATGCACGGAAAAGGGCGATTAAGAAGGAGAAAATGAGTTTTCTGGGCTAGTAAGTGGAAACCGAAGAATGCCTTCCATCGATTCCTCGCGTTTTGTTAGTGTAAATTGCAAATGGCACCTCCTTCTCTCACCACTTTTAACTCCGTTTCTTATCACTCGATGCGGGGAAAATGGTTTCGCCGTTCGCGTCGCGTCGTCGCGTAGCGGCATGCGTGTGACTTCCGACATATACTAGGAAGTCACGTGAGTAAATTATAACCCGTCGTTTGCCAGATGCGCGGTCACGTGCTAAGCTGGGCTTTATAAACCCGTGCAGGTGATTCTTTTACCCACACTGAAGTCACGTGGTGCATTCTGCGGCTTTTACGCGGCTCTCGGGGGGGGAGCTAATGACACGCGACCCTCTCCAGCGCTTAAAAATCCCCTCTCGGTAAAATAAAAATGCGAAGAACGCGATATTAAGAAGACCTTGAACCCGTCACGGGGGAGAAGGATCTGGAATCTCCGATATCGGAAGCGTCGCGAGGGTGGCAGTGGCCCGTCTACGAAGATAACCGGGCTATTTCTGTCCGGTCACGTGAATATATCGTCTTTTAAACCTGTTCTCGTCAATAACTACAACCGACGGTCACGTGACAGCGAAAGCGCATCCAAGAAACTTCGAGTAAGGCAAGTCGATCGCGGTTTCACCGGTTCTTTATTATTTTACTCTATTCACAAAGACCGGTTTCGTAACTGGTCGTCACGTGATCGGTCGAGACGGCGTTATGGTCACATTGTATCACGTGATCGGCGTCACCGTCGGAGGAAAGCGCTTACTTTCGATGCGATCGCGCGACGCGTCGGAGGACTCGCTCGGTTAATCGCGAGAATCACGTGAACGGGCAATTTTTCCGGGAAATAAAAGAAAAACTGGCGAGGTTGTCCCAATTTGCCGATGATCTAGCCTTGAATTAGAGAGACCAGGCGTCCCTGACACCGACCGGCGTTTCTCTATAACGAAAAAACGTGGCAGTTTGCTCGGTTCATGCGACCGGAGCGAAGAATTGACGATGATCGCTGTCACGTGATCGTTTTCATACTCCATCTCTCCACTTCTGGTCACGCGATGCCGTTTACAAATAATGCGAACGGGAAGGGCGAAATGGCAGCCCGTATTTGGCCACTCGTGTGCGAATCCATTTGTTTTTCGATTCGAAGGAATATTACAGAAATGGCGATCACGTGATCGGAATACCGTACAATGATCCCGCATATCGATGGATTCGCCGAAATGAGATTAGCGAGTACTTGCACGTTTAATCCGATGCTAATGCCGTCGCCATTGTGTGGCAAAATTAATCCTCTAGTAGTAACTCTCCACCACGCGAGCGTACACAAAAAATCTGCATCTGTTTAACATTCGACTCGTAATTCTCAAAAGTTCGATTCCGGCGCAAATCTCTGCCGACACCGATCGTTATTGCTAACGAAAAAAAAATTTTTTTTTGCTTATTTATGGAAGCTATGGTTCATATTTTTTAATTTCTGGATATATAAAAATTTATTTTTATATCCATCAAACATATATTCACACGATTGTTTCGTTTCCATATTATAAAATTATATTAAGAAATTGTTACGATTTCAGGGGGCGCTGAGGTTAACAGCGCCCCCTGAAATTGTAACAATTTCTTAATATAAATGCATGACGTAATTTAACTCTCCGAAGTCCTCACCCGAAAGTATTATGTGACGTCAGAATTTTTGTCGTAATAATCCTTCGCTGCAGGCGTATCGTGATTTTTGTGATAAACTAGAAAAATTGTCTACATCTGGATGATGTTAAAATATCGGGCCACACAATCACACGAATTTAATACATTTTTTTTTTCCTTCATCCGAACACTTTTTGTATCGAGATGATAAAATGGAGGAGCCATCGTAAAAGATGTCGGCTCAGATGGAATTCTAGTTGTATTGATTTAAGTGAGATTGCTTATCGTTTAAACATGTTTAGAGGGCGATCGAGCTTAAACTTCATTAAATTTATCTTCGTCAATTCCGAGTGCTCGATCGCTTCACGTGATTTCGCCGCCGCTTATCATCCTAACTGCATCCACGTGATTTCTAATTTGTACATTTCGCTTTATTAGGTGATCGGGATGTGTCACGTAATGTCTTTTGCAAATATTGAATCCCCGATATAACGTTATATTATAACAATCTCGGCTTCGAACTTTGAAACATAAAACTTTTGAAGTTTTCGTTGTTATAAGCCGCTGGTGAGTCACGTGATTTTCGTTAATTGAAAACCAGTCACGTGACACGAAAATCACGTTATTATTGATAATAATATCACGCTGGAATTGATCGACTTCGCTTCCGCGCCCAGTGCATCACGTGACTCGACTGTTTTCGGACCAAGTCACACGAAAAATCAAAACGTCACGTGACTTAAATTCGCTACCCGTTTTAAATCAGACGTTACAAAAATAATAACATAAATAATTTATAAAACATTGGAAAAATATTTCCGAAATTAATGATCAAATCTCGTGCTAGAACAACGAATAATATATTATTTTTCTATATTAAAAAAAAAAAGAAAAAAACAAATAAATGGCAAAAAGAATTAAATCTGTCGTAGTTTCATTTAATTAATTTATATATTTTGTATTTTATAACTCGGACAGATATTTAATAATTTATTTAAACGCGTTTAGTAAGCATTCATTAACTATATTTAACAAATTTTGTTTGCTATAATAAACAAGCTTAGAAAATATTAAATGTTGCCAGGTCGTTACAGAAATCAGATACTTTGAAATGTTATTTTAATAATCCAAAACAAATTTTATTAGTCTAAACCGAACAAATTGTATTTATTTAATTTGATCTTAAAACGGATTTAACTCGTTATTTTCCGATTTTCGTAACGATTCGATCATTTGTAAAATTTACAAATATCCGAATCAACAATTAAAAATGTTTTAAAAATTTTTTATTTTATTTTTTATATTTATTCCGACATATACTAGGAAGTCACGTGAGTAAATTATAACCCGTCGTTTGCCAGATGCGCGGTCACGTGCTAAGCTGGGCTTTATAAACCCGTGCAGGTGATTCTTTTACCCACACTGAAGTCACGTGGTGCATTCTGCGGCTTTTACGCGGCTCTCGGGGGGGGGGCTAATGACACGCGACCCTCTCCAGCGCTTAAAAATCCCCTCTCGGTAAAATAAAAATGCGAAGAACGCGATATTAAGAAGACCTTGAACCCGTCACGGGGGAGAAGGATCTGGAATCTCCGATATCGGAAGCGTCGCGAGGGTGNTTTTCAGAAATAATAATAAAATATTAATCAATCACGTTTTTTTTGCACAAAATTAATTAATAAACAAGTTTTCGATGTTTATTATCGCCACCGAAGAAACCTCGGCGACTCCATAAATATTTAATTGTTGCCAGCTTATTAATTTTTTCCAGCATTTAAAAACTGATAAAAACGTCAAAAACACGTTAATAAGAAATTATATTATCTTAACCGGGGAATTTATGGACGATAATTTTCTTATTTTATGGTAAAAAATACGAAGCGATTTTAAAAATAACAACTCCATAAATGTTTGCAATTACCGGATTATTGTAACAACGAGTGTAATTGAATTTTTAAACCGCGGACGAAAATAAGAAAAGGCCGACTGGAAGGATTTTAATTTTAAGAAAAATAAAAGGAGGCGATTTGAGTTTTTAGTAAGATTGGGAAGGCGGCAAGGCATGGAGAGAAAAACGTGTCGGAAAGGAAACGTTTGTTTACTATTTACGCGAAGACAATAAATGCTTATTGGAGAGGCGCCGAATCGATAGGAACGAAGCCAATGGACGCGTTCGGCGTCGACCTCTTTATCCCGCAAACATATTGCAATTCGCTGCTGTAAATACACGAAACGGATCGAGAGCCGACGTGGTTGCCGCCTCGCAGCCAGAGCCCAGCAGCTCTGAGTCCGAGAGTTGCTGTTTTTTCCTCCCCTCCTCTACCTCTATTGTAATCTCGTACAATACGAGACTGCGCGAGATCCGATCGGCCTCTCCCGTTCGCGTTTCTATCGGGCCTTCTTACGGACTACGTCACACTGGCCGTGACTGGAACCTAGGTTTTCTCATCAAAACGTAGAGTGAAAACGATTAGTTGAAGACAAGAACCTCCGATTGTGTTTGTGTTAGAAAACGAAGCGCAAGTAGGACCAAGTTGCGGCGCAGTCGTCTACGTCGACGAACGCCTTGTTTGCCTTTGTTTGGAAGAACGCGGCCAGGCTCTCCTGACGAAGGTAAGAGACCAATGTAATCGGAATGACACAATTGACGCTCGATTACCAACCATTACCCGCGTAATGGTGGGCGGTGTGTTCCGACTCCACCGTTTTAACCTTAAAAAAACTTTCGTCTTCTCTTCCACCGTCGACTAAACTTGTATGTCGCTTCACACGGGAATGGGTGGTCCGTCTTTCTGGGCGATGATTGCTGTGACAGGCGACCCAGTCAGTAATGGCCGACAGTCTGGACGTGGCGTTTGGCGCCACAATCAGCCACTTTCCATCTTTGTTTTCGTTTTGTAGTTTCGCTCTCTCCTACGCTCCCGAACCCGTAGCCACCTCCGCTCTCCCTCGCTCGGCGCTACCGCCGCTTTTTTTTTTTTATTCTTTTAAAAATCCAATCATTGTTACTTGTAGGCAAATGGCGCCTTGTCCCGCTTAGTGATAACTAACGTCTTAATGACGCCATGGTTTCTCTCTTCCACCGGCTCACTCGACTTGACATCTGGTTTGGTCGGCAGCCGTGCGGATAAGTAAAAGACGTCAGCATTCCTTCGCTATTGTTTTTTTTATTGTTGCATCACTTATGGATGCGAACGGGACAAAACTATTTAGCGCTGTCTTACCTGTAGAATGTACTGGTAGCAAAGTAGGTAAGGTAGTTGGGAGGGCGCCAGATTGGGTTCTATTGTTTGTTAATAAGGAGTGTTTCCTGATGGGACATTCCTGCTGCTACTCCGCTACCTGATATCCAAAATCGGGACCAGTTTATACCGAGAGTAGATGACCTTGGCGTCCCGTCTTGCCACCCCTTTTGCGGGTCGTTTATTGACAACTGCCGAGATTGGGCATTTTATTCCGACCGTTCTTTTCGGAAATATCCGGAAAGACATTAGGGAAGCTGACGTCATGGGCGGAAAAAAATGAATCATCTCGAGCGTGACTGTGGAGTTTTTGCAACAAGTGCCGATTTCGGAAGGGTTGAAGGTGTTTACGAAAAGTCACAAATAGGAATGGACTAATCGATAAACCAACCGCCTACTTCCGGTTGCAGGGAGCGGTGTTTTTTTTTATTTTTTTAAACTCTCCGGAGATGTTTTTCGGCGTGCGCAACATTTCGATTTTTCCAGTCGCGTATCACCTTACGCTCCGTAAACTGGACTGTAAGCGCGAATTGAGATGGATTGAAGAAACCGTCCCGTTTACCTAACTGCGGCCATGATGGATCGTGGAGTTATCGACGGAAATCTGTAGGACCGACCGACTTCTTTCGTTCCAGTCGCGTGATTGATGAGTGGACTGGCCTCCCCCCTGGCTCCTCTCCCAACCCCCGCGACAGGGAACAACCCGAGAAGCGAGTAAACAGGTTAAGACTCGATGCAGTAAACGGGACGCTTTAGCTTTTAAAAGTTTATTTTTACATACACCCATCTCGACCGGTTGGCCTTGTACGCCGCGCGGACATCGCTTGTCCTCCTCCTCTCCCTCCCCTTTTATCTTGCCAGATAAATCGACGAGAGCTCCAAAAATAACCATTTGTGGATGTTCAATAGAAGAACGAATTTATGGTCTGTTACATAACTGGGAGGAGGGAGGAAAGCCACGCGCTCAATCGGGACGAGGCTCACTCGTCTCTTGGGGTATGAGAGCTTCTAGGAGGGGTTTCCAAGGGGTGTGATGCGTTGTCTATGCGTTTCTGCCATTGCTGTTGTTTCGGGGGGGGGGAGGAGGAGGAAGGAGGCAGTCGATAATTCTTTTCGAGACGGCTGCCAACGAGCACACCGGAATGTGCAGTTTGACAAAGTGTTACGTTTCGCCAGTGACGTTCCCGCGGATCGACTTCCAAAATTAGAGAATCTCACTTTTCGGAGTTTGGGCTTTTTACTTGCCTAATCGATTTCTACGCTTTTATACATTCTTCGCAATCACGCCTTAACGTCCGCTAAGCCGTATGGGATCGAAGTGTGCCAAGGCCAAACCGGGCAACAATGACTCGGGCATAGCTCACCTGGCGGTGCGAGTAGCCTTTCGAAAACGTTTTAAAAATTACCTACTCCCGGAGTCTGGCTAATTCGGTCCCGCTACTATTTCAAGGACAGTTGGCAGACTGTTCTCGTTAATGGCTTCCCCCATTAAAAAACCTCCCCCTTCGTGCGATTCTATCCTCTTTGTTTTCGTCCGTGCCGACTTTTCTAATCGGTGGAAGAAGTTCCGGAATGTTCGCATCGGTGACAGGTCGGTGACCTTTTTTCCTAACCGGGAGGTCGTGTTAAAGTTGGTAATTCGCGTGACGGAAAGAAAGAAAGAAAAAAAAGTCGCAAGATGGAGTCCCGAAAGCCATTCTTTTGCGTCGCTTCCGCACTGCGCTTCCGTTTTCCGCTCCGATGTTCGGAAATCTCCCCACCTGCTCCGGGATACGCCAAACGGAAGTGCCGCTCTCGCCCCCCCCACGTCCCTTAGCCCCGGCAGATTCCGACTTTGCACGTCTTGGGTCTGACGTCATCGCTTCCTGTCACGTGATACTGCATTATGTCAGTTACTTCCTGGCACATCATTCTCTCTTACCAATCGGCGGGGCAAACGGCGTGTAATGACGTTTTCTTTCTTTCCTGTTAAAAATCGTTAGGCAGTACAAACAAATGACGCGTGTCTCGGGATACAGGACCGCCGACGAGGTCAGTCGGCGTTGCTGGAAATCACGACGTCGACCTTTGACACCAGTTCTGTCTCACTAGAAACCGGGGGTGGGTCTAGAAGAGGCACCGTGCGAAGCTATCGAGTTACATACGCCCGGACGATTTTTTGTTTTCTTCCTCCCCTTCCCGACGTTTTTTAACGCATTGGTTAATTCGACTCCGGCGATTATACTTAAAACGGGGAGAGCGGGACGAAAAAGTGGATCCGTCCCATTCCGTCTCTCGCCCATGCTATTCCCAACACGGTAACGCCATCTCGAAACGATAAATTCCTTTTAGTCTACGCGGCTGCACTTCTGACAATCGATAACTTCACCTGCCGATTCAAATCGCCTTCGGACGATAATTATCCGTCGCCATTTTGAATCGTTTCTGTCATCTCGCTCTGTCCCGCCCGTCGCATGCAGATGACGACGACGACGACGAGGAAACAATTCGAGTTAGGGACCTTGAACGATTATTGTTGTTGTTGTTGTTTGATTTTTCTTTCCTCGTCACGAGACGAGGCCCGGCCTGGGTACCGAAAATTACTAGCAGAGGTGACAGAGGTTTTTCTGTGTTTGTTCTAGCCAATAGAAAAATGCCGGCACGCATTTATTTATTTTTTCTATAAACTGACTTATTGCGCGACAATCTCCTTATTCGTCTCGGTTACCGAAACAGATTCCTGCGACAATTTCGGTTACCGAAATTCTTCGAATTCCTTTCTGCCCGCTTGAATAATATATATATATTTGAATAAACTTTCCTCATTCTGTTAGGCGGTTGCTAAAACTCGGTCGGATAATATTTTGTTTTTATTGGGGTGTGGAAATGTCGCATCGGTCTTATTTTTTTATTATTAAATAAATGGACAGTTAATTCCCCAGAAGCCGAAAAGTTTCCCTTTATTATTACCTTTTTATCTGATTTAGCCACGCGTCTGGGGACCGAAACTTCCCTATTTTCCTTTTTATCCCTTTTACCGATATTTTTGGACTCGGCACTTCCTCGTGTTCCTAATAACCAGAAATGCCCGTGGGACCATATATGCCTGCGACCTTAGCGAGATAAACGCGAAAGGAAGAAAGAAAAAAAAAAAAAAGAATGGCGTAAACTAAATTTAGCTTGTAAATTAGTACGGTATCAATAAGGAAGCTTTATCAAATTTAATTTGTTTACATTACGTCTCGGTTAGTTACTAATCCACAATGCACCGCTCTAGTGTGTTACGACATCCGAACGTTTTCGTCACCCGATTCTGTTACGTTCGATTTGGCGGAAGAATGCAGTTTTTAAAGGTATTTCGTCGCGCCGCGAGGGATTTTTTTTCTTTTTTTTTAAATATTTCTTCTGTTGGAAGGAATTTCTCGGCGTCGTATTTTTGGGTTGGGTCCACGAAAATTGCGCGCAACGCCACGGACGAGGCGGGAACAGGTGAGCGATTGTGTCAAAAACGAATTCGATCGAGTGTCGCATCCGCAGACAAGTGCGCAAAACTCTACCTGGCCGTATAGGTTAATGACCTTGATGTCGGCATCTAGCGCGCGACGTCGCTTAGCGACCGCGGTGCATCTCTCTCTCTCTCTCTGGAACACGCGCGATGACTCGCTGTAGGCCAGCTGACAGAATGCGCGCGCTGTTCGGTTTTGGGGGATTTTTTGGAAGTGGCAGTGGGCCAGAGGTACGGCGTCCAGACACGTTAAATTTCGCACCTGGCACCGACGTAGACCGACTCAGACGTCTCGGGACGTGAAAAACGCGTCGCGCGCGAAGAATGACGGATGGAGAAGCGTAAAAGAGAACGGGATTAGTTTTTGGAAAAAGCAGGTGCGGGTTTATCTCTCCTCTCGTACTTTTGTGCATCTCCTAATGCATTTGGGGAAACAACCCGCACAACCGGTTTGCAACGAAGAAAGTAGAACCTCAACAATCATCCGAGTAAAGGTTAGCGGGTCGGTTGCACGTGCGGGTGACATCCGGGACCCTCATATGGGTCATTGACACGGCTTAATTTTTTTTTTCTTTTTTTCTTTTCTCTCCGTCGAAATTTCTGCAGTGTTTTCGCCTTTCTTCCTCCCACCTCCACCAACGATTCTTACTTACGGTTCGTTCGTTGGTAGCTGTTTTCGCCCTCCCCTCCCCCCGGGCGACTTCCTCGTCCGCACGTGGCCTACACAGCACACTAACCGTGACCACCATTTTTTCCCGTTCCCTTCTCGTCTGTGGCCGGGGTTCGTTCACCTCGTTAGGAGTGTGACGCTACGCATGCCCAGTGACGGCACGAGGGCGGAGTCCGTCCGCCTGACCTCGAGAGCGCGACGCGGTTCTCGCGCAAAAACACTTCACCGTTTGTCCGAAGATTTAGCGAGAAGCCGGAGGAAGCACCGCATTTCCGGTCGAGCGCGACTTTTTCTGTCGTCGTCGTCGTCGCCGCCGCCGCCGTTCTTATCTCGGAGAAATCTGTTGAGCGTTCCCGCGGTCGACGCTTCGCAACCGTCGTCTCCCTTTTCGATTGTCTTAGATTATTAGTTTATCCTCCACCCGCCATTGGCAATTGGGTCACGCCGTTTCTCTTCGCAACGGTAAATTGATCGTCGATACGTATCGCCGCCAGACGTCGCACAATGCCTCCGTTTTGCTGGCCGAAACCCTCGTTCTTCTTCCCCTCTCCATAAACAAGTTTGATCGTCGTCTTCCGACCCTGACCCGTTTGGCGGTCGAGCGGGCAGATGGCCTTTGCTTTTAAAACTTCGGTGGAAGAAACGGCGGCGTAAATAATCCGAAGGACGAACGTCTCCCGATTTATCGTGCAAACTTTCCCCGTCCCGTTTCCTCGGTCACTACTACTACTACTACTACTACTATTCGCGGTATCGATCGCCCCGGCCACTTCCGGTACTTTTAGCAGTCGCATTCGTCGCTACGGATCTAGTTAGAGCGCAATTAAGCTGCCGCCCCGAGAAGGAAAAATGGCGCTTCGACGGAGCTCGAAGAAGGGAAATAGTAATAATAATAATAATAAAGAGGACGAAAAACGAAACTCCGCGGTAATAGGATACCCCGAAATATTTTCTGGCACCGTCGTGGGTAGCTTCCCACACGCACGAGATGCGT
Organism: Centruroides sculpturatus; assembly: GCF_000671375.1. Lineage (NCBI taxonomy): Eukaryota > Metazoa > Arthropoda > Arachnida > Scorpiones > Buthidae > Centruroides > Centruroides sculpturatus. The sequence continues at coordinate 590,205 of NW_019385055.1, read as the reverse complement.
TAATGCCACCTGGAACGGAGTTATGACTTTCCGTCGTCCCCGATTTACCAATTAAAAATGTCGTTTCGCGCGCGATCTTCCCCGCGACGCCCGCGTATCGCGTCCGACTTTTTCGAAATTTGTACGTACTGTACGCAATTAACGGTGTGTGTGTGTGTGTTTTAAAAGTGTTTCGTAATAAAACTCGTTTTCCGAATGGCCAAAGAATGTTGTAAAAGAACGATCGAAGCGGGGAGATAGTCGCTTAATGATTGTTGCCAGCTTTGACCGTGACCTCTCGCTCGTCTTGACTTTGTATGTGACGTGCCAAAGTCGTCCTGTCTCTAGCTTCTGCACAAGTCTTTCTTCGACTGGTAGGAGGGGGAAGTTGTCTGGCTGGTTCTCTTTTCTACTTGGAAACTGTTTATACATTTCTTTGTGCTTTGGCAGATTGCCCGACACACTCGTTTCTCGTCATTAGGCTAACTATTATAATACGGTTATTGCATATGGCTGCGACTATTGCGGTCTGGAATTATAACTAACGAGGTGTGAATATTTAACGTTATTCCAAAAAAAAAATATAAATAGCAATTTTAATTATTTAAAAAAAATCAAAATGCCCGTTTAGATATTAAATTAATATCACGAATGACGGATTCCCTCTTTCGCGTCTGGTTGATTTTTCTCTATGACAAATCTCGTGCGACGCGTAGTCGATCGGACTCCGCCCTTTATGGAACTTTTCGATCGTAGATTTCGGTTGATCGTTTCGTGGGGAGGGGGAAATTTTGCGGTTTTTTTTACGGATATTTTCTAGCATCTAATTGGTAGTTGCCGATAAAAATCGGCGACTTTTTAACCGCGTATAGGTATAATTCGTCGAATTCGAAGATAAATCAGTAGATAATCGGGCATTTAAGGATTTATCGGTAGACGCGTTAAATGTCGGCCGAGAACTGCGAATATTGATCCGAATACATTATAAGCAAACAATTAAAGAACAGTTTTATATGGAAATTATACGTTTAAATCGCATTTCAATTTCGAAACACTTTTTAAAATAAAATATTAATATAATTTCTTACGACGTAATTAACAACGAATTTTAAAATATTAAAAGTAATTTCGGTAGACGAGAGCGTAGAAATTCCCGAAAACAATCGGGGATATTTTAATAATAATAATAATATTTTTTCCCTTCCTCCTCGAACCGATTTTGGCGTATATTAATTTTATTTCTGGTTTAACGAGTATTAATTTTTATCTTTTTTCTAGTGTCTGGCTGCCGGTGGATTAACAGTTGTACAAGATTGAGAATGCATTATGGTCACAGGGAATTACGATCCTGACACAAAAATTCTACCAAAGCAGGATATAATTCCCTAAAGCAATTATTACTTAAAGACTTCTTTCAAGGTGGGTATTATTCTTAATAAATATTTATTAACGGTTTAAACAATATGTTTCAATTAGGCATTTATATCGTATACCATTGTTAACATTACAAGTTTAAGGTGGCGTGCCGTAGCGCCGAGATTAACGTTTTGCACGTGATTAATTACAATGGCGTCACGTTAATTGTCGTAATATTTTAAACATTATATACCGAAATACGTTCTAGATGTTCGTATATTGTTACGTTTTTCTCGATAATTTCCAAATCGCGATCGCATGCAACCGGTACTCGATATTGTTTGCAGAATTTCCATGTTAACAAATACTCGGGATGACCTAATTTATATAGGAAATATCTCGAATAATATTTGAAAGATAACTCGCGTAATTACGTATATACGTACGTATGTTTAATTGTATACACTCTACAGTAGCAATTACATACATATATACATTAATAAACATTTAATTACATATACACATACTTTGATATATTTAATTGATTAAAAATAGATAATATATGTACAGTAATACCTCGACTTACGCTACCCCGACTTATGCGAACCCAGAGTTACGCGATTTTCAAATCTCGTCGATTCTTCTTTTGTTTGAACGCCGCGCAACTCTTGATTACTCACTCCCTCCACACTATTGTTCGGCTTACATGTTCGGACGTGTCGCGCGGAATCGACACATAGCTACAATTTATTTTGTGTTATTTATTTCTGTGTTTGTAATATCTACGGAGACTCGAGAGACTCTGTGTGGTGATTTCTTGTAACCGTGAACGAATCAAAAGACGAGATAAGATTAACGACAACATTTATTAGCTTACATACATCTGACTTGGATTTTACACAAATTGCGAAATTATACCCCGACTTACGCGAATTCGACTTAAGCTGTTATCGCTCGGTCCCACCTATCGCGTAAGTTCGGGGTATTACTGTATATAAAGAGACGTGATTTTTCATTAAAATTAATCAAATAAATAAGTCGGTTAACTAATAACGTAACTTAAACTTTCGCGTAGGAAATTCCGATTAAATAATACGTAAAACTTTTCGAACCGTTGTTTTTAAATTGTCTAAAGAAAAATCAAGTAGTTAGGCGTGCGAAATTTGTTAATTGTTTAAATGAAATTATATTTGATAATTCTTAAGTATTTGATATAATTTTTTGAAGTTTAATAAGTGATTGTTATAAAAGTTAAGAATTTAAGTAAATAGACAATTATTCGTTTAATTTCCTATATCGATACGTCCGTTTAACGAATATCAAGAAATATCTACGACCGCGAAAAAAGTTACGAAATACAGAACAGTTTATCGATTTTTAAACGGGTTTCGTTTAACGATTAACATATTATGTCTTTCCAATTTTATAATTATAATTAAATCGTAAATTAAATTATTGCGACAAATCTATATTTTTAAATCATATTATATAAACTTACCCATTTGTAATTGTGTTAGAAGGAAACGTTTGACCGTATAATAATCTAATTTTATTTATTAATGTAATACAATAAGTATTGTTGTTTTGCATAATAATTCTTTTCCAAACTTAATAATTGTAGATACTGCTTTATTGATTCAAAAATAGGTTTTCTTTTTTTTAATGTCAATTGGTTGTATTAAAGTATCTATAGTTTTAACAGAAATTTATTATTATTTTTTTTGTAATGAAAACTATTAATCATAAAACTATCTAGAAAAAGACAGTAATTGTAATATAAAGTTTAGAAGGATTAAAATATTGATTTTGTTAGAGCAAAAGGAATAAATGGAAAGATTATATTTAGAAAGAGTGATATTGATTTGTAAAGAAATTAATTTTGAGATAAATTAAACTACCGAATAAACGTTGTTATTATCCTTAAAAATGAAAAATTTGAATATTTTGCGCTGTTTTTTTTTTTTAAATAATGTTAAGGCACAAGCTTTAATGGCAACAACTAATACACTCTTTACAGTGGCAAATCCTCTGGGTGGTCAGTTTTTTTTTAAAATATTTATAGAAAGTTTGCTACTTTTATTTAGGTAAAATCTTGATATTAAAAAAAAAAAGTCCATTAATATTGAAAAGGAAATTTGCTACATTACATCAAAAATGCTGTCATTAAAATTGAAAAGTACATGAAATCTAATTTAAGATTTTGTTTTTTTTTTTTTTTTTTGAATTACGTAAGTAAAAAAAAGGTGTTGCTAAATTATATGTAATATATTTTTGATTAAAAAATATATTTGTAATTGTCTGTACTAAAATTTTAAAAAATTCTCAAATTTGAGGATTTTTAAATTTGCATTTTTTTTTTTTACTTGATTTTATGAAATTTTATTAAAGTAATGTTTCTATCGTTCAATAATTCATTTTCGCAAGTGTCAGAGATTGATACAGCGTATATTGATTTATTTGCTGTAAGAATACATACAAAGTTTTATTATGAACTCTTAAGATTTCATTTATATTTTAAACATTATTAGATAGGAAATAATGCGATATAAAATTCTAAAGAATGTTTATTGAATTAGAGAAATGTATTACAAGAATTGGTTACATTGTTGTTAAGTAATTTTAATACATTTTGATATATTTAATTTAATTTTTTTTTTTTATTATAAGGTTAAATTTCTCAGAAAAGAATAAATAAATATCTTAAATGAATATAGTATAATTTACTTTCTAACAAAACAATTTGTATTGAAAAATTCCTTTGTGTTATTTTAAGCGTAAATTAATTCTGAAAAGAAAAAAACAAACTATAATTAAATAATAGGAAATGAGCTTATTTTAATTTTAGACTATACTGAAAATTTATTTTTCATTATAGATTGCAAGTTATAGATGTAAGCTATTGATTTCCTTTACAGGAATACTGTTACATAATTTAATAGAACATAATCTTGGAAGGAATCACTTATTTTAGCATTTTTTAAAATCATTTTATAACTTTTTTATTAAATCATACATTTTAAAGTAAGTAGGCTTGTTACAAGTTTTTGTTATTAACCATAAAGCTATTTCAGTACTTCAAATAATTTTAATGGCTTTTCTTATTACATAAGATAGAGCAAAGTTTGTATTTCATATCCTATATCATATTTTATGTGTAGTGATATATTTTATGCAATAAAATATAACCGGTTATTGTTTTGCATTTTAATATAAACAATTCTTAGGTATGAGGAATTGATAAAAGCTTGATAGATTGAAAGCTAGTTAGATAAGTCATGGTGCGTGTGTTTCAAATTTAAATATGTTTTAGTTTGTGTATATATGAGATTTGTTTTATAAATTGCCATATTTGTTTTCATATAACAAACATATGTTAGGCAGCAGCTTTTTAAATAACATTTTACTTAGATAAATATTATTCTAAATTCAGATTTTCAAAATGGAATTTGAGACAATACGAATTGACTTTTCTTTCTGTTGAATAATTTTAGGTTTTGTAATTTTAATATTAACTGATATTTTGTCTTATTCTCAGCTTTAATTTTTAATATATAATTTGATTAATTTGTAATAAATCATTGAATATTTAACAATGAATGAAAGCCTATGTAAGATTTTAATGTTTTGTAATATTTACAATTATTTCTATTTAATAAATTTATCTTAAGATCATTATATTAAAATAATTTCACTTCTTATTTTTATTCTTTTGTTTCCTTGTCATTAAAAAGTTATACAGTATATTGAAGTTAACAATGATATGGGAGCATACAGATAAGTAATGCGAAATAATTTGAATGAATAACAAAATTCGGTTTCAGACAAAATAACAGGAGAAAGAAAGCTTAAGTCTGCTGAAGTTTTGAGACAATCCAAAAAACTGATTGAGGTTGGATTCTTTCCAATAGCATTATAAACTTCTACCCATCGGTAGAATTTGGAATGTTTTAAAACTTTGTTGTCTCCCGTTTGTCTTATTCTGTTGTTTCACCTGTAAGATGAATCATTTTAAATGAAAAGTTTTATGTAATATTTAAAATTTTTTTTTCTTGTATGCATTTCAATTGTTTAACATGAAATCTTAAATTTGACGATGCCAAAAATTTAATGTTATAATATTTGTGGACAAAATATAATAATAAACACACAAAACAATGTTACAAAACTTTCGACGCTAAAAGGATTTTTACTTTTTTTTTTTTTTTAAAGCTTCGTCAGTTACAAGATATTTGAACACTGCAAGAGTAACATACTTAGTTTATTTGAATATCTTATAACTGATGAATCTTAAATGAAATAAAGTGCCTTTAGTATCAAGTGTTTTAACATTGTTTTGTGTGCTTTTTCATTACATTACATTAGTCTATAATGTCGGGATTCTACATGCCGTATTTGTATAACATTTTAAATTTTATGAATTTTTTGCAAAAAACATAATCTAATTTAATAAAGATATTTTTCAAAAATTTTAATAAAAAGAATTTGATAGAGATAATGAAATTAATGTGTGTGGGTGTGTTTGTTTTTCATTTCCTCTCAAAATTTAAATGCGTTATGCAATGATACATGTTGACTTAATGTAATTTAAATCCATAAATGTATATGAAAATTATAAATTAATATCATAGATACATCACTTTAAGATAAAATTGCTATATTTGAATTGTTTTTTAATAATAATTATAAATTATTTAAAATTTTGTTGATTTATGTATTTCAAATTTAAAAAAAATTTATTCTTTTTATTAATTTTATAATTATTTTCAGACTGCAAAAATATTTATATATTTTTAAATTATGTATTATTTGTTTTATTTTTGTATAAAAGAACATTATTGTAATATTGTATTTACTAATTATTAATTAATTTAATTTTTATTGATTATGTTAAACTTTAGAAGTATGACATCATTAGTAAGTTTGTAAACTATTTTGTTATTGAAGTACTGAATTGAAAAATATTGACTTATAAGTTGACCTAACTTACAAAATATAATTTATATTCAAATATATTAATATTTTAATGTCACATTGTGTATCTTTCTTTAAATTCCAGTTGTTATTTACTACATAATTAAAGAAAACAAAAGTAATTATAATTATAATTAAAGTTGTTATAATTACTTTGCGTATGAAGAGAATACCAATTGCATTTAGCTGTACAAAAATAATTATTGAACTAATGCAAATTCATATCAATTGAATCATTTTGCAACTAATATTAACAAAAATCTTAAAGAGAAAGATTTGAAATTTCAGGTTTTAAAATTCTTTGGCTAAAAATATATAAATGTACATTGATAATGTTTAAAGGAATAAAATGTAATTTGAAAACAAATTGCATTTTATTCTTTCACACGATGCTCATTGGAATGTAATATAATCCAAAAATGCATGTAAATATATGCATATGTAAATTGAGTATTATTTTTCTTCTAAATCTTATGCTTACTCTAATCTTTATCAGATAGCATCTGTGGGTTTTCTCTTTAAAATATACTATATTATTATCTTTAGAAGTATGTGACTGTTTTAATTCGACATAAAATTATTTCTTTAGCTTTATCGAGATATTAATTTATAAAAGATCTTCTAAAACATAAAATTTAATTTCTAACTGATAAATTGCAGATGGTAGACAAATAGTAATAGTTTTTGTAAATTAGTAATTATGAGATTTTAAAATGTAATAATGTATATAAATAGTTACGAAATCATTTATCAATGGTAAAACTAGAAACAATGTACTGCACGTTAAGAAGTATAACAGTAAATAACGAAATATAGATATGATATTTACTTCAAAAATCATTAAGTAAATTTTGGAATAGAATTTTTTTTTTATTTGAATCATTTTTGTATATTTTCATTTTAATTATTGTTTAAACACTTTGTTTAGTATGAAAAATATATTAAAATCTATTCTGTTGAACTAATAAGACAGAAGTCTTGAAAACATTTTTTATTTAAAGAATGAAAAACAAGAATTTGAATTGTTGGTGATTTGAGCTTATTTAAACACTTCTTTGAATTCTGGAAAATAAAATGATGATAATATAGATAATTGCCAAAACTAAGGACGTTCTTTGTTAGCAAATTCAAATTACGAAGCTAATATACAGAATTTATATTGTCATTATTGGAATAGAATCAGATTGGTTTGACTATGATTTTATCAAATAAAGAATAATTTGCTATAGAATGTCTATAATCTTGCTCTAGGAATAAATAAATGTTATGTATGTTTAAGAAAAATGCATTAATTTTGACATTTTATATATGCTAATAAAACAATTATTCTTAAATGACCTTACTCATATTTAAATTAAACTGTGTCCTAACATTACAGATTAATATCATATAAGAGCTTTAGTAGAATTATTCCGACATTACTTTTGTAAATAGAACAGTATTCTGCTTAGCTGTTTTAAATTTGAAAATTGATTCATTTATTAAAATGAGATATATTAAAATATGTAGAATTTAAAAGTAATATTTGTCTTACGGAATTAAGATTAAGATACTGTATTTATCTTGTTCTTTGAAAGACATATTTGAGACTCAGATCTTTATATTTTATTTAGACAATGGTTTTGATTTCTATTCATTTTTGGGAAGATTTCTTTTCTTCTAAATGTTAGCTATTTAGATTATTTTGGTTTATATTTCTCCTTTGTAACAGGTTTCTTATCTTATTACTAATAAATGTCTTATGTATTAAAAACCAGAATAAATCATCAAATGCAAATTTTTTCTTCAAAATATTTTATATTTGCAAGTTTGCAAAAATTTTGTGCAGCTTTGAATTCTGTTTAATATAAAAATAATACATATTGTTATTAAAATAATTTCAATTACATATAATATTTTCTTTAAATTTATTACTTTGTAAATCTGAAAATGTCTTTTATTCAACAGTCCCATACAGATATCATTCAAAGTTATCACTTTTTATATTTATTGTTCAGGGAATTACTCAATAATTTATTTGAAACTAGACTTGTGTATTGTAAAATTCTATGAAAATATCAAATTCTGTTTGCTGTGAATTGTTATTTCTAGTATATTTTTAAATTGTTATATTTTCAATTAATATAATTGTAAAATCATTTCACAAAAAAAAGTTGATTTTCTACAGATAAAATAAAGCTCAGCAAAAAACTGCAGTATAAAATATTTATTGTGGTTAGAGAATTATTTAAGTGTACATCATATCAAAATTTATAGATCTTTGAATTGTATTTAATATTTCCATAAAATTCATGGTTCTCAGTTGATAAGGGACTACATATTTGTGTCGATTGTCTCACGGATTTTATAAAATTAGTAATGCCGTCAAATTGATAGTTATATGTTAATACCTGTCACTACTATTTTTTCCTTTTCATGAATTTTTTGAAATTTATGATTCTCATTATAAATAGTATACAGGTAAAATATAATGAAACATTTTCTTAATATTAAAAAAGTTCTTATTAATTTTTGGATTTTTAATGTGGTTGTAGAAATAGAATAGACACCTTACTTGCTTTTCCAGTAGTTTGGAATGGTTTTTTCAAGTGTGGTACTATCATTATGATAGTAAAAAGATGCTTTGTGATGCAGTTTGTCTTATTAATTATACAAGAAAAATATGTAGACAAAAACATAGATAAAATTAAATATTTCACTTTTTGTGGAAACACACAACCATATTTGTATTTTAAATCTTATAAAACTATATAGTTCTGTTGATTATTAAATTTCCAGAAACAATTTTATTTTGACCTAATTTAAATGTTAATTGTTTCTAATGGTTCAATGTAATGTTTGCAAGATGAATATACTTTCAAAAGGGCTAGAAATGAATTTAAGCTTGTATTAATAAATCAGAAATAGAAAATAAGACTTAGTTGAAATATTGATTTTTATGAAGATTTTTTTTTTTATCACTTCAGTAGGTGAAAGTTTTATAGTATTCTGTTGTGTGTATAGTATAATAAGGTATTGGTTAGTCAAATAAACTAGAAATGGCTGGTTTGGATAATTGATTTTTTGAATAATTGGTAATACCAGATTTTTATATCTCTTTAAATGTAAAATACTTGAAAGGTCATAAATGATATTGTGATTGTGCAAGTAGGGAATATTTACTAAGTTACTGTAATACTATTTTTTTTAAGTATTTCAAATAATAATTCAAATGTTTTTCTACAAACAAAATTGCTAAAGTTTACTTACTTTATTTTTGATAAAACAACTGTTTAACTTTATATTAAAACTTAGCCTAATTTAAAATTTTTAAATGTAACTATCATACAGAAGTATTTTTAAATTTCTGTTATTTATTAAAGATTTCTTTATTTGCATTACTTTAATAATTGAAATAGTTCTTAAAAAATACGTCAATAAAATTTAAGGAACAATTTAATAGAGAGCGTAATAATAAATAGTTTTCTTTTTTGAATAAATAGTTTATTTAAAAGGAAATTGCTGTTTTTAATTTTTTAGGAAATTGAAATGTTGAATTTATCCAATTATTCTTTGTCAATAGCTAGAGAGAGAGATTTAAAATTTATATTATACAGTAAAATGGAAGTTAGATTTTTGATATGAATATTTTATCAGAATTTATATTGAAATAATTTAAAATACTGTGAGAATCTAACTTTTAAATAAACTTTTAAATGTATATATTAAATTTTTCTTATAAGAGGAAGACATCTTTTATGCTAATAAATAAATAGTAACAAAATACTTTGTGAAAATCTGCTTTAAAATAAAGAGGAGAAAGTGTTCTGTTTTTAAAATTAATTTATCAAATTGAAAAAAATTTAGGAGCATTTTAAAATGTCTTTACATAATTGCATTCTTTTTTATTTATTTATTTTACACTGTTTAGATATAAAAAGTTTTATCATCAAGACTTCCAGATTATACTATAAATAAATCAGTTATTTTAGAAGAAATTTCTAATGCTCGCCCAAATCAATATTACGAATTTTATTTGTCTATTTTTCATACAATACTTTATATACTATATATTTAAAAAAGTATTTAACTTAATGTTAAAATTTTATTTCTTATAGTATGTAAATATAAGATATATGATATTATTTTATTATATCAGTATTTATTTTTATTAATACATATTATAATTGAAAAATAACAAATCTTTGTATATCATTGACAGATAGACATTTATTAAATTATCTGCTCTTTATTACTGTGGAATGTAGTAGTAGAGAACAAATAATAATGTGACAGTACTGCAATGTGAGTACTTTGCAATAACAAGTTTAAGAATTGAAATATATCTTGACAATAATCATCAAGCTTTTATATATATATGTGAGACATAAATTTTTATTTGAAGTGAATCTCATGACTGAATTAAAAATTATTTTCAAATAATAATTCTGTTAAAGAATTTTTTTTCTACAATACAGGACATTTCAGTTAAATACTGTTGTGTATTTCTGAACAGAATTTAAAACTGTTTATTCTTAATTATTTTTACGATATTTTATTTTTTTATATATAATTTAGTAACAGTTTTTTATACGTGTGCTGATTTTTGAAATTTTTTTACTTAAAATAGTTTTCCTGAATTTGTTCAAAAATTTAAGATGAGAAATTTTATCTTTTAAGCAGAAATGAACAATAGACAATTTTAGATTTAGATGAAGATTAAATTCAATTTTGTTTAAAGTATGACTTGCATAACTATTAATTGTCTATCTCATTATGGTTCACTAGTTTCTTAAATAAGAAAGGAAAAAACGGCTAATTGTTCTTGAAAAATTAATAAATTCTTCTTGTTTAATTAATACTAGAATTTCCTGTTTTTTATTTTACAGCTCTTTTAATATTGGTAAATAAAAATTGGCATTTTTAATTTAAAAAAGTTTCCTAACTTACAGAAGATTATTTAATTGGAAGAAATTTTAATGGCACTGAATATGCTTTAAAAAAATAGATTTGTTAAATTGTTACTTTTATTAATAAAAGATAATTTTTAAACCTTTTCTTTCATATTCGAACTTTTGATATTTGAAGTAAGGATTTTATATTATCTTTGACACTATTTCCCAAAATAATTTAAGTTAAAAATGTAGTAAAGTTGCTAGAAGTAATTAAATTACATTTAAAAAAAAATCTATTCACCATATATTTCTAACAAATATAGAAATCTACATTACTGTTAGCTCTTCATTTATAAGTCAATACATTAAAAAAATAGGTATTAAATTAGTTTATTAATTATAACACAGTAAAAAGATACGTTTCTTAACGTCCATTTTCAATAATCTAATTTTACGAATCTTACTAAATTGAATTTATTGATTTATTAATAAATTCTTTATCACATCGGTTATAGTTACAGATATTAAACAAATTATTAATCACATTAATAATACTAGTAGATACTATAATTAAATTCAATTTCTTATTATACTGTATATGCTTTTTGTGTTTATAGATAAGATAAATATCGATTTAGTGAAAAAAAATGAAAAGTTTAGTTAATCTTGCAATTTTTAAATCATTTATGAACTTACTTCATTAAACTTAATTGAATATTTCATTATTTAATCAGTAATCTATGTATTAAAGCTTTTTATTTGTCTAAGTCTGATTTGATTAATAAATTGCATATTAAAAAATTTATATAAATTTCATGAGCTTGGATTTTGTACTCGCTCTTACTTGGCTTATATTTTAAATAATACAAATTTTGTTTTGAAAACATTTTTAAAAACACCTTAAATATTCACTAAATTTAAAGATAATGCATATTATATAATCATTACATTTTATGGGTTAAATTCTAGTTTATTATTATAATAATAATAATTATATTGTAATAGAACATAAAAAATATTTAGAATATAAAATTACACTTGTGTGTTTTTATATGTGCTATAACCATTTATTTAAATTTTACCAGTATAGTTCTGTATATAGAAATTTTATTCTATTTGTTTTTTTCAATTATTTTATATTGATTTATTTAATTATATTGTTTTTAAATATTTTATTAGAGAGAGAATTTTATGTTTTATATATTTTTTAATTCATTCATCAAATTTCTGGATGGATAAAAATATACTATATGAAAGACTTGCAAAGATTAATATCTTTAAAATTATCAAAAAAAATTTTTCCTATGTTTACAAATTCTTCTTCTTCTAAATTTAATTTTTAATCAGATTGAATTTTGGATTGTAGTTCTAAAAATAAATCTTTGTATACTTAAGTTAGAAGAGAGTAATCTTATATTTAAATATACGTGAAACTATCAACATTTTGTGTATTTATATTTTTTTAAATGTACTGTAAAATATGGTCATAAATTATTAATGTTTTATAATCATTATATCCAAATTTAGCCCGATCATTTACGGCAGTTGTGGGTGTATATTTGTTAATATTTTATCTTATATTATGTAACAAGATTCTATAACCTGGCAATTATTAGTTACCGTGAATCCTTTCATTTATAAATAGAGAATAATATATAAAACAAAATAACAAACTGCATATTTTAAAGATAATTTTGTTATTGTTTTATCATTACTATGAATAGTTCATACAGTTAAAAAATTATTATAGAACCATAAAGATATAATAATTTAATAACAACAGATTGAATTCCACAGGATATCCCACATGAATTTGGCTGTACTCACTGGAAATGATAGAAATGATTTTAGGAAAAGGACATTTGCTAGAAACGTTTTACATTATTTAAACACATAGAAACTTATAGAAGATGCTGAAAGTGATATCCTTGTGCATGCATTGGTAAAGGTGCATCTATGCACCTTTACCAATGCATAGTCAGTCTGAATATGATTATGCATACACAAAGGTGCATAGATGCACCTTTGTGTATGCATAATCATATTCAGACTGACTTTATGTAAAGTATTGATATTGAAAGCTTCAATACTTTTCAGAATACTTCTCTTAAGTTTGTGTAGTTTTGGGATTAGTCTCATATACTTTTAAATATCCCCTGTAAAATTTACATCACTGATGATTCATTATTTCAGTTGGATCTGTTTTAAGTGGGATACCATTGTATAATTACTCTAGAGAAAATCTCAAAACTTAGATTTAATGGCTATTAAAGTAATGAATTATTATATGTTATCATTTATTTATAAGTATATAACACTTCTATGAAAATTGCACTTGTAATAAACCACAGTAATAAATCCAGATTGGCTTCTTTCTGTTCTGAAGGTCATTTAAGATGACTGAAAACATTTGAAAATTAAAGTTGTACTACATGTTAAAGATCTGAGTAGTAGTACTGTGATAGGTATATAAGACACAAATATGTTGGACAATTTGTTGTTTGTTAATTTTTTCCAAATATGAGATTACTGTTTACAATTTCTTTAGTTTTACTTTCTAGAATTTACAATAAATAACGACTTTTTATTAGATTTTTATCAATTATTTTTTATTGTGATATTTTAACTTGTTAGGAAAGTAATTTTTCCATCAATATATTACATTTACATTAATACAGCTTTTGTTTTATATTAATGTAAACAGAATTAATACTTTGATGTATATTTAGTTGTATTTAAAAACAACATAACAGTTTTTTAATTTTATCATTTAAATAGATGCTAATATTTTTATATATTAAGGAACATCATCAAGATTATAAAAACAAAATTATTATTGAACATACCAGTTTAATGACATTAATGCTGAATTTGATTACAATGCTTTATGTTTCAAAGAAATATGAAAGGAATGTTGTTAATAATTCATTTATAATTTTCATAAATTTATAGTTTGTTTTATATTATCATCATAGTTTTAATAATATTTAAGGATTTTAAAATCATTAAAATGAAATATTTAATTAAATTTAGACATTAGATATTTTTTTTTTTGTCTTTGTGTAATTAAATAATTGAAAATAAAATAATTTAAAGATAAAGGATACTGTTCTATATATAATAAACTAATAAGGAATATTATCTGCAAAGCCACTTGTGTTTTATAACTATTACATAAGGAAAATAAATGTTTAGTTACGAGGATTATAAAATGACTGACCACGTTTAGTTAATGCTTTTTATTCAATGATTTATTACTATGTATTGATTGCTTTAACATTTATCAGCTTAGTGATGTATAAAATAGTATAAAGGAAGCAACTTCCATTTCATTGTTCTCTTTGAGTTCATCTCTGAATTTATGAACAGATAAGTGCAGTGCAAACATTTGTGCTTCTGAAGGCAGTAAAGATTTTTTATTGATAACAAAATTGTAACATTAAATTAAGAATTAAAATTAATATTTATAGTTTATTTAAGGTATTTATGTTATTTTTTGTTTTATATATTTTAAATAGACTATTCTATTTAATTGCTTTATTTTAAAAAATATATGAAATAATAATTAAGCTCTTTTAGCTAAAGTAGTTATATCTTAATTATAAACATTTTAAATTCCATAGTTACTTGAATAATCTGTGCTCTTTTTTTACAAAAAATCGGCACTGAAAGTCAGTGCATGGTTTATTCAAAAACAGATTTGATGATGCAACCCAGAAGTTCAGGGTGCTTCCAGTTACTATGTGTTTTGCTTATTTTGTTAGTGATAAATTTTATTTATCAACTGGATGAGTTTGCTTAATAGAATGACACTGTAGTTGATAATTATGAGCAATATTATTAAACATTTTTGTGTTACTAATTTCATGAAAATGAGGATAAATAAAACAAGTTAAATATACAACTGAGACTGACAATAAATGATCTTTTTACCTAGCTTACCTCTTACTGTAAGCTATTAGTCTGTTTGCAGTTTTTTTATCTTTGATTCAAATTAAACAATGAAAAGAAGTCATACTTTCCTTTAATTAGTAAGTAAGTTTGTTATGAAATACATTACTGAAAATTGCAGATAAATTATCTTTATCAAATAGATAATACCAAGAATCTAAATTATTTTTATATCTTTTAATAAAGTACAACATGGATTTGTAAAGCGGGTGTTGCCATATTGAATGCTACAAAACAGTGTGAGTAGAGGTTGCTATTGTCTTACAACCGTCAATTAGTAAAATTTGTTAAGTATGCAATAAATTAAATTGGTCAAGTACTGTTTAAACTAGTATATTAAAAGTTGGGTTTGCAGATTATACAAGAGTACAGAATATTTGAGTAAATATGGTTGGTATTTATTGATTATAATATTAATAAAAAAGAATATTGAGTTTATTTTGAAAATATTATATTCATTGTATATAATTATTAGAATTTAAGTCATAATATTTAATACTTTTTATATTTACTTAAATTTCGCTAAATAGTAGACTTAGATAAAATGTATGACACATATGATAAGCTTACATATAATAAGTTAAATATATCATTCGCAGATATTATTTTTTTTTATGAACTAGACAATTAATTACCAGATAATTATCATACATAATCTGAGCTTACAAACATGATCCTGAGTACAAAACTATTGAAATTTATTATTTACTATTAATTATAATAATTAGCACCTAAATTAATGTCAGCCAAAATGCTTACTGATTTTTTGATTGTTATATTGAAAGATTAAATTTTATTTATCTTTAATTTATAAAATTTTATATAAATTATTATGTAGAATTATTGATAACAATTATCTGCTTTTAGTTTTATAACAGTTGTTAATTATAAATTATGTATGTAACAAATACTACAATAATAAAGTTTGTAATATTACTGTATTTATTTCTATACTTTGAAATATCTTGAAAAATCTGATACAAAATTGCATTTGGAATCGATTTATAACATAGTTAGTTATCACAAATTACTTCTTCCTTCCTTGGATACAATATTGTATAGCACATAGCATATAATTTGAATTGATTCTTAGTAACTAACTGTTCTGTAAATTGACCTTTGATCAACATACTTTAATAATTTTTACAAATTAAAATTTATTTAAATGATGATAATATTTTAAAATATATTTTCAGTCTATTTTAAAGGTATAAAACATATAATTTTTTTTCCTTTTGATTTTCTTACAACTAAATAATAAAAAGTAAAATTGTTTGTTCATAAGTAGAACTTTAAATTCAGCTTAGTGTAAATATATTTTGATTATTATTGATTTTATATTTAATAATAATAATTATTATTATTACAGTAGAAACACATCTGTATATGAAATTATTGTTAAAATGTTAAAAAAATCAAAAATAAACTTTAAAAATTTTTATGATAATAACTTGTATTGCTGTTGACTCATTAATAAAATTAATCATCAAAAAAATATATTAATATTTGTGATGTAAAATAAAATATGAACATCTTCCTTTTAATGTTTTGATTTATGAGTAATAATTTTGAAATTCATTTCTGATAAATGATTATAAACAAGTAATTGAGGCTATAATTTCATTAATTGATAGATTGCCTAAAATAGCAATCTTTTTAGAATTTAGATAAATCTTCACTTGTTTTTCTGATTAAATATATCCTAGAAATAATGTTGCACATATTTCTGTAATAATCTCCAGAAGTTTTTGAATAACCAATTTAAAATGTTGTTTATTAAAGATTGAATTATAATTTTTTTTTATTTAAATTGAAATGTTATAAGGTTTAATTTTTTAATATATATATATATTATAAACATACAAAAATATTCATAGAATTTTAATTTTAGTTTTACATTGTAATTCAGATTTAATTAATTAAATTAAATTAATTAATTGAACTAAAAAAAGAACGCTTGCGGATACTTTTGAAAAATAACATTATTATGAGCTTTTTAATTATAAAATATATTTGAAATGTTTTTCATCAGGAAATAATCAGTTGTTGAGTGTTATTTTCACAAAATTTATTGATGTGATTGAGGATAATTATTTATTAAAGAATAAGTTATTATCATTTTATAAGGCACATTAAGATTCCAAACAAGAATTCTACATAAGAAGCAAGAAAACAGTAGTAATTTATCAAACAAGAATTTTATCAAATTAAATACTTAATCAATAACTTGACTTCTGTAATATAAAACTATATTTAAGTTTTGTGGAGATGTATATATTGTATACTGTTTCCAGAAGTATAAATTGTTTAATATTTTGTTTTTATGACATTGGAGTATTGTAATTCTGACAATATTTTCAGTAATTACTTTGAATTTTGTACTTTAAGATAGTATTTGACTATTTGATTTATTATAATTCATAGATGCAGAGAGTAATAGGAATTTATTAGAATATTTTGAAATTATATATATGATTTTTCTACTGTTTGATATATTTTTTAAAGTTATTTTAATAATTTCTTATATATGAAACAATTGATTAGATTTAACAGAAAAATGGACAGTGTTCCTCAATAAATATTAAAAGTCCTTATTAAGATTTGTTTTGTAACAGTTTTACATATTTTGTTATAGAAATGTTAACTTTTCTGAAAACTGCACTTATCATAACTATTCTATTCAAATCTTTAAAATACAGTGTACATATTAAATGATCTTAGCCGAAGCCAGAAGCGATAAAAATACAGTGTACAGTCGACCCCCCTATAACACTGTTGATAATTCCATTTTATATGAATTCCATATTGTATGAGTCACTTAGATTTTACAAATACGTGTGCAGGGCTGTGAACGGCTCACGTATTTGTAAAATCTAAGTGACTCATACAACATGGAATTCATATAAAACGGAATTATCAACAGTGTTATAGGGGGGTTCACTGTAATTATAATTTTCAGATGTTTTCAGTAGTCTTAAACAACTTTCTTTGGGACAGAAAGAAACAAATTTCAATTTAAAAAGTAGAACAAAAGATTCTATTTCAATCATCTTTTTAAATTGAAATTTGTTTCTTTCTGTCCTGGAGGTCATTTAAGACAACCGAAAACATCTGAAAATTAAAATTATACTCTAGTTTAAAGGTTTTGAGTAGTAGTAATGTAGAAATCTTTACTCATTTGGGGGTGTTGAACATGAAAATGATAAAAAAGTGTGATTGACTCATTTCAGCATAATAGAGGGATGTCATTATTTGAGTAACCAATCTTGATTTGAGTATATATGGCAACATTGGTGAGGGTCTAGTAATGTCACATTTCAATACATCACAATTGCTATTTCTGTAGCTACCTCTCATTAGACAGATATATATATATCAGTACAAAGATGAAAAGTCCTTGGTATACCTGAACATACCATCTATTATAATTCCAGTTCCACACAGTGAGGATTTGCCTATCTCTGAGCCCTGAAAAAGAAGGTGAGCTTGAAGACAGTACAATGAGTGATTTTACAGCCTTGACTCACAAATATGTAACAACTTTTCAAAACTTACATGCTCCTTCATCTTCTGCACATGTTTGTTGGCCCACAAGTGCAACAAATTTTAAATGACCGTGATTTTGATGCCACACTCACTCCTGATGAGAATATATTTTTTGGTATAATTATTATGTAGAATTATTGATAACAATTATCTGCTTTTAGTTTTATAACAGTTGTTAATTATAAATTATGTATGTAACAAATACTACAATAATAAAGTTTGTAATATTACTGTATTTATTTCTATACTTTGAAATATCTTGAAAAATCTGATACAAAATTGCATTTGGAATCGATTTATAACATAGTTAGTTATCACAAATTACTTCTTCCTTCCTTGGATACAATATTGTATAGCACATAGCATATAATTTGAATTGATTCTTAGTAACTAACTGTTCTGTAAATTGACCTTTGATCAACATACTTTAATAATTTTTACAAATTAAAATTTATTTAAATGATGATAATATTTTAAAATATATTTTCAGTCNAGATAATACACACAGCCTGTACAGAACTTCTGGTAACATTTGAGAAAGCTGGTTGTTAAATGACACCGAAAGTGCACATTCTTCATTCTCACTTTCATTGAATTACAGTGCTTTAACAATGAACATGATGAGTGTTTCTAATGGCAAATTGGAAATATGAAGAAGAGATGCAGCTGTAGTGTAGCAATGTTAGCTAAGTTTTGTTGGAATCTGAAGCATGAAACTACTCAAAGTTCAGTGCGAATGGCAGGCAAACAAACACCAGATTTAACACACACATATATAATTGCTAGTATTATGTTAGCATATGTTTAAATTATGACATTTGAAATATTAAAATGTTTTGTTTTTCAAAAATGAGAGCAAGTCTTGACAAATGAAGTGTATATTTGTATTCAGGAGGTTGAAATCTATACGAAGTATTTTTAGTTACTATAGCACAATATGCTGCGACAGATTAAGCACTTGGTGGGCCCAAGCACAACCCAGCTTTGACATTTGTTCTAAATACTATGTAGTACTATCAAAAATCCAAAATTAAAACTGGAAGAGATAACTTTTAAAATGAAAACCTTTAATGCTTTTGCTGTAAAAGTGTGAAAGGTTTTCATTTTACAATGCTACCAAATCAATTTATAACTTAATTTTAAAAAAATATGTCAATAGGTTGTACAACTTGCCCAGCAAAAAAGTTAAAATTGTATATGGCATCATCCGTTACAAGCTTTCATTGTAAAAATTTTTATATTATTAATTATTAAAAAATAGAAAATAGCTTAATTTTGGGATAGAAATGAGTTTTTATAAAAAAGAATTGTAAATGCCAACAATGAGTGCAATCCCACTCAAGATATGACACATGTAAAAATCTATATTCCCACCCCCTTAACCTTTAACCACCAAAATTTAATAGCATTGATGCACCTAATATATAAACCTACCTGCAAAATTTCAGAAAGTTTTGTAAAAAGCACATGAATTATTACACTTTAAAGTGGGTGAACAAAATTGTACCTCCCCCACAAATGCACACAAACATCCATCCATACATATAGAAAAACCCCAACTCTTTTTACATTTCTTGTTTCAAGGTCTCACGAGTCCAAAAAGGTAAAAATCTTGGATGGTCATTTTTTGACCAATCTCCACTCCATGCTCTCTCTGTTACATATAACAGGGAAAGTAAAATACTGATTATTAAATTTTAATATTTGACGGTATGATTCTAATTAGTGACTAAAATGAAGTGGATTTTACTGTTTTGAATGGATCTTTGATGTTGATTGTAATAACCAGTGAATACAATAAAACTGTGCTTATTGTATATAACATAAACAATGATATAATAGATGAATACTTACTTTATAATGTTTCCATTGCAAAAAAAGTGATACTAAAAACACCAATCACACCAAATTCAAATTAAGAACTTTTTCATTTGTTTGCACAATTTTCAAGGAAAAATTAATTACACTTACTTGATTGGATAATAGGTACTGTATGTAAATGCACAAAGAATTTTAAATATCACTTATTACCTAAGATATTTTATCATGGTTGAAAATGAAATTTTATTTTTCAGTTGTTGAGTAATAAAAACTTTTACTGATCTGTTTACTGCAAATTGTTTTGAGGAATCTCTGTCCAAGCTTTACAGAATGTATCTCTTTTTGAAGCTACTAAGTTTTGGAGGCCCATGACAATCTGATTCCCCAAGTACGCACTTCTTATGTCTGTGTGGTGTTCGGCCACTGACAGTATGACTCAAAAAATTTGTAGAGCAATTTAATCTGTCCTACAACATAGTTCCATAAAAATATATATAGTCATAATTAAAGTTCTTTCTATATTCTAATTTTAAATATTAAATTCATAAAACAAAAAGACTTCATTAAACTAATAATTCTACAAATATATACAAAATTGACATTACAGCGTTACTTTCTAGTACAGTTCAAAATTTGTAATAGCGTACAGTACATGTCTTTCTAATGCCGAAAGACTTGTCTTATTTGATTTTTATTATATTACAAAGTATTTTACTAATAGCCAAAGTAACAATTCTGCAATATTTATGTTATAAATACAGTCTATTGAGAATAATGTAAATATATAATTCTAGTATTGTTTATTTTAGTATGAAAAAATAATTAAAAGTTTCATCTACCACTGAATTTTTCATAATATGAGAATTATTTTCTAAAGAATAACCCTTAAGCGTGTTATTTAAATTCCCATCATATACAATAAATGAAAGGCATTTTATTTACATTGCGAAAACAATCCTAAAATACAGTTTTTAATTTTCAGTTGATGTGGTCGCTACAAATTTTTTTTTGTTGTTTATTTCATCTCTTATGATGAAATGCACCTTGTTTATTTTATAGTGGTGATTTAGTGTTTATTTACTATCTGTATAAAAAAATGAGTATCCATTAATTCCTTACATTAACTAGTTCATTTCTAAAAACAATTGAGTAGGAATTTTTTTTTTAATTATTAAAAGTATGTGGTTTCTTATGGGGTAATTTGATAAGAGTTAAAAAAAACAAACAACAAAAATATTTTTTTATAAACTTTTATTACAAGATATAAAGATGAGCCGAAAAGTTCAGAAACATTATTAAAATAGTCTTTTACCCTGCTTTTAGTTTTGTGTGATTGGATTTGCTATTTCAAAATAAAATATTTCTCATTCCTACTAAAATTACATTTAGATTGAAGCTTTTATCATCTGCTTTCTGCAAGGTCAAATTTGTCAATTATGTGATGTAATGAATTTAACTAAACATATCTTGCTGCAAAGTTAAAGTAACGAAAACAATTTAAAAAAAAGACAAATTCATTATATTAAAATAAAATCTAAATAACTAAAATTAATTTTTTCTAAATTTTTCTTAATTTCAATATTAATTAATTATAAATAATATAATTTAATTATAAACTATAAGTATAGTTTAATGTGACTAAAAGAAGAAAAGAAAAATCCTTAAACTAAATTTTTCAATTAAAATTTCTCGTGTTTACAATTGTAACAATTGAAAAAAATTATAATTCAACAAATCATTACAATCGGTTTGGACACACCCAGTCAACTTTATAATTACTTTATTTACACGAATGACTCATAACTCACTTATATAACCATAAAATAATAAAACTTTTATTTATAAAAAAGCAATAGAAAATATTGTTTATAATTATCTTTTATGATTTGAGCTGAACAATAGAGATTAGAACCGAGTCAGTCATCTTGGCTATGTTGTAATGGTCAGAAATGCATTTATTTTTTTAAATTTTTATGTTATATTTTAAATATTTTTACTATCCGTTTATAATATAAAAATATTTTATGCAGTGTATAACTATAAAACTTTTTGTTTATATAATGTGCTTACATTAATTGATAGTTTAGAAATATATTTTTGTCTATGGCATGTTAGTCTATGGGGAATCTGTTATAATTTCAAGCAAAAATTTAAAACGTTTTGTATGCTATGGCACATAATTTGCAGGATGTTTTATTGAATAAGTTTTCTTTCTGTCAATTAATATGGATTTAACGCTTGCTACAGATATATTTTTTTTAGGAAATGTTAGTTATTTTACAAAGTTATTTCTATTTAAGTATTTATGATTTTTAATTTAATAGAATGCTTAATTTTTTAAATATAGAAAAAACTTCTGTGCTCGCTTTTGCTCTGCTAGTAATGTTAAAAGTATTAAAGTTACTAAATTTATCATTGCCAGATTTTCAGTTTTTTTAATATTTGTTTAATTTAACATTATATTTTTTAATAATTATATTTACTTAAGATCTTTGCAATGCATATTGTATAGATTATTTTAAATAATTAAGCAAACACTTATTGTACTTGAATCTATTCATTCATAAGATAAATTTCACTTGAAATTTGTTAATATTGTATAAGTATTAACATGTTTTAATTAGAATTCACATTTAGATTGTCATTTATAGATTAGAATAAGACAAGTATTCATTCCAATTAAAAGTACAGTGTTAAAACTATTTATAGTTTTAACATTATATAACCAAGATAATATAAATTGTTTTTAAATTTATATACATAGTAAAATTAAAAGATTTATTTATTTATTTATTTTTGTTTAGATATAGATATACTTAACAGAATCTCACCTTTAAGAAAAAGAACAGACTTAGAGCACAACAGATTTTATAATATGTGTAGTTTTTTTCTTAAATTAAACTGACATTGGAAAACAACTTCCTCATTAAAAATCACCTAGTCAGTTATTTTCTAAAATTGGAAAAAGTATTTCAGTAATTATAAATGTAATTAGAATTTTAAATATTCTGAATGCTCATTCAAATATGAATTTATAGGTTTTTATTATTGTTTGATGTGAACTTCATGGTCTTACTACGATATTGGTATAATATAGCAATAATTAAACCAAGAAAGATACCAAAATATGCATACTTTGCTGGTTTATTGGTATCTTGGTAAACTTCATTAAATATAGATTATTTGAAGTACAATTTATAGTAAGGTATTAAGTATATTTGTAATAAAACAGTTCGTTAATGAATTATTATTGTTTATAATCAATAAATAATCTGTTATTTTTTAATGGTAATTCATATACACATGCTTGTGAATATGAGAGATTGAATAGGAATAGTGAAGCTACATACATAAATATGTAATATTATGTAGCTTAACTGTTTTTATTAAATAAACAATTAAAGCTAAATAAAACATACAACACAACACAAATACATATTGTACTTTTCTGGAAACTGCACTTGCATAAACTGCAGCACTACTGCTCAGACCTTTAAAATGAAGTATAGTTTTAATTTTCAAACGTTTGTTTCTTTCTGACTTGGAAAAGGTCATTTAAGATGACTGAAAACACCCGAAAATAAAAATTATACTCCATTTTAAAAGTTTGAGTAGTAGTACTGTGGTTCATGTATTGTGTGTTTCAGGTAGCTCAGTTGTTCTTATTCCATCTTTTGTACTTACATGCAACTACTTTTTTACCCATCAATGTAGCAGATATATGTTGATAAATATTTTCATAATTTTTTGGCTATAGAATGCATAGTATTAGGCACTGGTATATATGCTGTATAGGATAAACTCCAACAACACAATAATAATATAACAGCTACAGTTTTTTTATTTATTTTTCAATATTGTTCAAATAGTTATTGAATTATTTTCTATTGATTCATTTGAGATATATTCATTTCTGTCATGTCAAATGAACATGTTTCTTTACATTGATTATTTAAAAATTATGGTTACGTAAAATAATCTATATTAATCTGTATGTATGTATGTATGTATGCGCATGTATGTATTGTTATATGTGGTTTTGATTAGTGCAGTTTTCAGTTAAAGTGAACCTTAGTTTTCCTAGTACATTGTTCTTATTCAGATAATGTAATTTCTGCAAATTCTTTAGCTTTTATAGAAAACTCTATAAAGAAAAAAGAAGCAGTAGCAACTGTGCAGGCAACACTTTATAAATATTTTGCTTAATTTTTAAAATTTCTTACTTTGTTTTCTTAATGTTGTGTATTTTGCTTTCTTCTTTGGATTAAATAGTCTAAATTTGCTATTATCAATCTTTAATCTTATTTTCCAATTTATTTTGATTTTTGTGTGCAGCTGCACTGTACTTGGTCTAAAATCTTTAAGAAATTAACAATTCTTTATTAAACTACTTTTTACAAATTTGATTTGCTCATTTTTCATGCTTTTACTTCACCTAAGTGATATAAATATAAAAAAATATATTTCAGGCAACTTTTTAATGATTTTAACCACAAATTAATTTATTTTCTATTGATTGTTAACTTCAATATGGGTTGCTTCAATATATGAGATATACTTAACGAACCAATTAACTTTATATATGAAGGATTATCTGTATTTGTATTAGGATTGATCAAATTAAACCTGTTCGTGCCGTGTCACGTGGCATGATAAACATACACCAATGAACAAGTGAGGGAGAAGATCAATCATCGTGCACATTTTGTTTTTGGTGTAGGGTAATGAAAACATGGCTGGAGTTATTTGGAATCCATCCAAGGTCAGAATGTGGTGTCACCACTTTGAGCCAACCAGTAGACAAGCAAGCATACAATGGAAACACCCCAGATTACCAACACAAAAAATTCTAGTCACAGGCCTTCACCTGTAAGGTTATGATGACTGTATTTTTACTTTCCCGGCTGTTATATATATATCCACACATACACACAGCAGAAAGTATGGCAATTGGTCAAAAAATGACTCCCCCAAGATTTTTACATTTTTGGGCTTAACATACCTTGAAATGGTGATGAGAACTGCCAAAAGATTTGGCAATTTTTTTTTTTTTTGTATGTATGAATGTTAGTATATGCATGTGTGGGGGAGAGGCACAATTTTGTTCACCCTGTTTAAAGCTTAATAAATCCTGTGCATTTTGTCGAAAATTTCTGAAATTTTGCAGGGAGGTGTGTTTATTAGGGGGATTTGATGCTATTAAATTTTGGTGATTAAAGGTCGAGGGGTGAGGAGATAAAGGGGGTCGTGTGTCATATCTCCGGTAGGGTCGGACTTAATGACAATTTTATGGGTTATTATCATTTATGATTTTTTATAAAACCCATCCCTATCCTGAAAATTAAGCTTTTTGACATTTTATAATAGTTAAAAATATAAAAGTTTTTAAATAAAATATGATAGAGATGGTGCCACCAAATGTTTCCAGGAAAGTTAAGCAACTCGTTACTGGATTTTTTGACATTTTGGGGCCTTTGCTGGTGGACTCGTGTGAGCATTAATGCCAACTGCTACAATGCAATATTGGATAAGCTGCATAAATTCATAAAGAATAAGCAACCAGGCATACTATCATATGGTGTAATTTTGTTGCGTGTTGCAAACACTGTGCAGGATGCTTTAGAAAAAAAAGGTTGGAAGGTTCTGCACCATCCTTCCTATAGCCCTGATCTGTCATCAGGGAACTTCAATTGGTTGGAACCTTAAAAAAAAAATAAAAAAAAAAAATTTAAACTTGATGCAGAAGTCAAGGAAGCAGTCACCCAATGGTTCAAGAACTGACCAACATCATTTTTTGCAGATGGTATCCATTGTCTCTCCAAGCAGTGGGATGTGTACTTGAATGTCTATGGTGACTTATTTTAATGAAAAAAAGTGCATTCCAGCTTCCTCATATTTGCTTTGTTCAATTATACCATACTGATGGATATACTGTGTCACTTGTCTTAATAAATTTGTTCAAATAGGTTTCATTTTTTCAATCCTTTTATATATGTTACATCAATAGAATGTCATTACAATAAAAAATATTTATGAAAATTTTAGTGTAAATAATGATCTATAATTAGTGTATAATATAGGTGTGGCCAGACCTTGTCACAATAGGAGCCATACACTGGCTATCAGAAATGCACAAGAGCAACATCCTCTATATTATATATAGTTAAAGTACTATTGTTATCACTGTTCTAAAGTAAATATCACTGATACTTTATTGATATTTTACAATTAACTAGTTAAACAATCATTTAACTCATTAAACTTTCAGTTACCTGTTTGTCATTAAAGTTGCAAGTTACACTTACAATCCCTATGTATATTAAACTACATAATAGTCAGAAAACTTGTAAATATATAATATTTTTGTTAGTAATATTTACCAACTTTGTAAGTATAAAACAGTTAGAAACTGGATTATAATATAAAACTTAGGTTTTCAATCCTGAGTTTTGTTATAAATATATGGGAGCTATAATATATGGGGCCACCATGGATATAGTACATGCTTATTTATTTATTTTATTGCTGATTGCTACTCATGTATATAAGCATAAAAATAAATCCTCGACTTGAAAACCAATACTTGCATTGAAGATGAAATCAGTTTCAGCATAGGAAGAATTAAAGATCACAAAAAATTTCTTGAATTGGGTTTGCTTGAACAATCTCAGTTTAAAAATTATGAAAAAATTAAGTGTACTTATGTAGAATCAAAGAAAAGTATTCATTGTTTATAAAATTTTTAATAGATATTTCAAATGTTTCAAAAACAAAATAACAACAATAATTATAATAAAAAACTTCAGTTCCATCCATTAGAGATTTAAAGTCTGATTCATATTTTGTTTGATAGATTTTGCTAAGAAAAAGACTGTTAAGGCTAAAAGTATCACAAAAGCTTCAGACATCTTGTCCAATTGGAAGTTTTTGTGAGTTGTATACATTACTTTCCATTTTTGTATTTAACTATTTGGTATGTTGAATTATTGATTAAATTGCAAATTATTTAAATTATAAGTTCTCTTTTTTAATTTTCTCCATTTAAATTCATTAAGTAAAAAAATAAATGTACTGTTAAAGAACTATTAATCTGTAATATGTAGTTGTACAGTACATCATAATTAAATCTTAATTCATTTAGATAAAAATAAATATTTGTAGTTGTATATTTGAACAATGCTAATTTGTTAAATATTTAATGCAAAAGTTATATATACAATATATTTCAATATATACCATATTATGTATGTAATTAATAAGAACAAAAAGAAAAACTATTGAAAATATATTGTAATATATTTTCAATAGTGAGTGTTTTCTGTTTTTATTATGTAATATGTGTTATGCAGAATTATCAGACTCCAAGTCTGCTATTTAAATGTTTTGATGATGTATAATAGATGGGTCTAATTACAAGGTGAAATTCTTTCAGAAAATTTGCAAATTAAGAAGAAATATGATATAACTGAATAAATTTGATTATCTTATTAATATAGTTTTATATGTAAACTATAATTTTAATAATTTCAAATACAGTAGAGCGTCGTTTATCCGAAAGTCGGTTATCCGAAAGAATTCCGGTCGGCCTAAAGTATAATTTTTATTTGTTTTTATATTTTTCAATGTATTTATTTCGTTTGTAAAACATAAAGAAATCATTTTTAACGATACAATAGTCACGATTATTATTTTAAAAAGTTTACGTAAGGCTTAACATCGACGAAAATTCAACGTGAAGCGACATGCAACGGAGAAAAATTTCAACACGGGATAGGTTAATATATTTTTTCGTACATAATTGGTTATCCGAAAAATAAGTTATCCGAACAACCCCAGTCCCCAATTGATTCGGATAAACGACGCTCTACTGTAGTGTTAATTTATTATAAAACTTATTATTCATTTAATTATATAATATATTCTCTTATTATTTAAAAGTATCAGTTCTAAATTTGTATTTGATGTTTCAAGATTACATCTATAGTAAACAAGCCATTCTACATCAAAATTCAGCAATTTCTAATAAAACTTTAGAAAATTTTAAACAAATTTATTATTATAAATAAATTACAAATCAATTTTTTCAGCAAATTCAACTTAATGTATTATTAAAGTTTATAAATTTCTACAAGAATATTCTTAATTTAAAATAGTACAGAATAGAAATTGAATTTTACATTATCATGTTTGAAAACTCCCTATCTGTAAGCATTAGATTTTGTTGATTTATAAAGTATTTAAAATATTTTGATTGTTTTATTTTATCAAATAGTAGGATTCATTTTCCTTAATTATTAATGTTTTTATTTAAATAATAATTGCTAAGCCTAATGTTTTGTGATTTTAAACCTAATTAAGTTATGTAGAAATAAAATATTAGTGATTTTAAAATAGAATTTTTTTTTTCTTAGTGTGACTTCTTTTTTTATTCATAATTTTGAAATTAATTTTGCTTAATAGTTGATCATGAAATGAATATTTTGTGATGTAAAATGTAGTGGAAAAATTATAAATTGGATTAGAAATATTGTTAAAGTAACAATGTTATGAATGTGACATTGCATTAATGTAAGAAAATAAGCATATGTAAAGAAAATTATCAAAATATGAATCTAGATACTACTGAAGAGATTTGTTCCTAGATAGCTGAAGTATGAAACTGTTGTGTATAAGTAAGAAACAAGTTCTGAATAGTGTATAAAATTTGCAAAATATACAATGTTCTAAGAACTTTAAGTAACTGTTCGACTATGCTGATTTGGTATTAGTGTTACCACCCGTCCGGTTTTCACCCGGACAGTTGGGGAATTTCGTAGAAATTGTGAAATTACGATGAAACAAAGTTCTTGCAAATATTTTTACAAATTTACATTATTTTAACAGCGAAAGAACTCGCACTCACTGAAACTCATTTGCAATCCTGCCATGTTAGTTAGTCTGTTTATGGCAACATGTGGTGTGCAACCTGTCAATTTTTTTTTTTTTGTTTTTTGCATGTATGATCATACACGTCTCTCCAATATCCAATAGAGCTAAGTCATCTGTACCTGTTCTTTCTTAATTTAGGTTACTCCTATGCAAATCCCTAGTCCCTAACTTTAACTGATTTAGAACCACCATGCACGTAATTCTTTGCATTGTAAAATGACATTGTGCATGCGTCAGGAACTTCTGTTTGAACAAACCTGACCTGCCGTCCAGTTCAGCGATTTTCAAAAGGTGGTAACACTATTTGGTATCAAGTATTAATAAATTTTATTCCAATATACTACACTATATTACCATATTCAAAGACAATTTCATGTTATTTTTTTTTTATTCAATATATTAAATTTTATTAGTTTATTGCATCATTGTTTCCTGAGAATAGTAAACATGAAATTATTTATTAATTTTGAATATATTGCTAATGCTTTATGTTATAAAAAATATATGAATGGTGTTCCACAGCCTCAGAAAGGTTGAGAACTACCAAATTATATCTTTGTTAGTTGAATCAACATAGAGGAGTTAACAAATTCTCTAACAGTTATATAGTGTATTATGGATTAAAACTATCAATATATGATAAATTTTTTCTATTATGTATTCAATTCAAAGGAAAAGGTATGAAAATGGCATTAGAAATGATAAAAACTTAAATTAATTTTTTGATTGAGAACATTTTTTTTATTTATATTTTCAAAAGCAGGAAATGGTAGTTTAATGGTCATGCATTTAGAAAGCTTGGAGTTATTCATGATTATCTAATTTGAGAGGAAAACAGATTGGCTTGACCAATCTGGCATGGTAAGTCACTTACGTCTTGATTGTAAGTGCTACAGCTTACTTTCTTAACTGTAGGCTGTTAGAATTTGTTTTGGGTGAAATAAGTATTTTATAATCTCTAGTCTCTATTAGTTGTAGTAATCCATCAGTCTATATAATTTCATATATCTTTATTTTAGTTTTATTTAAAAATCTAATTATTATTAAATATAATTTATTACTATTGTTTTTGGATGGATAGCTTTTCATATACAGTTGAACTAGTTTATATTAAATCTTGAGGAAACGAGAAAAATATTTGTGGTAGACAAGTTTCAAGATATAAAGGTTCATACGCAGTGTAAACAATAATAGGTTTGGTTGGAGGTACCGTATATTAATAATACAATAGTAAGTAGAGTATATGTCTGTGTTAGGTATAAATAAAACATTTTTGACATATCTTAACAGAAATAGTTTGTCAATAGTTTTCGGTGTCTGACTTTCTTTGATCAATAAGATGCAAGTCAAACTTATAGCTAGTCGGAGAAAAGCAGCGTTAATTGCAACTATGTACTGTATTACAAGAAATGTTTGTCAACTGCAATTTATGTTATCAAAATGTAGTCACTGAGCTTTGAATTTGTAATTGATACTTCACAGTCTGTAATTCGAGATATAGAGATTTTGGAGAAAATTATTCAAGATAAACATGGAAAATATATTAAATTTTGGATGAAAATGCAAGGAAATAATTAATTTACAGATAAAGAGGTTTTCAAGATAAATGTGTTTGAGAGAGATAGGTTTAACTATAATAGTTCTATTAATAAAATAAATATTTCAAAAATAATATCATTAAAAACTGGCCTAATCAATTGCTTTTTTTTTTTTCTTATTGAGAAAGCTGTTTCTCTTTGTCTATGAAATCAATATAAATAATATACTTTCAGATTCTGTCTGAACTATTAAGTTGATTCCCACATAGAAACATTCAATAATTGAATATTTTAATGTGAAGAATTCAAAGAAAACATCAGCTTATTAAATGATTGGAAAAATAAGCAATTCAATATGTAATTTTTAAAATTACAAAATATAAATGTTGTCAAATATAATGTATTAATGCAAATTAAAGGCTAGTTTAATTTATTTGAAATTTCCTGTATAAAGAAATAAATAAATAGAGCTGCATTGACCAACAATTTATTCACATATTGAGTAAGAAAAAATGCAGTGTTGATTGATTTATAGATATGAGGAATGAAATTAATAACACAGATGTGCAATAAATGAAAAGAAAATTTTAATAAGATGTTCATAAAAAGTTAAAAATTCTTTACATCATAATATTTAATAATACAAAATTATACCATTATTGATTAAAATTGGGGTATAAACTAGTTAAACAGTTTATTAATGTTTGTTTATAGCATATCAGATACAATATTATATCAGTAATCAGCTGTTTTCAAAAATATTCTATATTGATTTAATTAGATAGCAAATTATTTAATATTTTCATGTTAAATGAGATTTAATATTGCAATTTAATATTAATTTTGTTTTTGTAAATTTAAGTATTATTGTTTAGTGATTGTAATCCTTGAAATTTTGTTAAATAATTTTCTTTAAATAATAATCTACTTTCAAATGATTTGATATTTAACTAAGTGATTATGAAGCCTGGTCATAAAATTCAATTTTGGAATCAGGAAATATTAATACCATCTGGTGCCTGATATAGAAAGTTTTTTATTCTGTTTTGTTTTTACTAAATGAGTTTAGAATTTTTTTAATGTTAATTATTTAGTAATTATTGTGTTAAGGTTAAATGCATGAACTTTATGTAAATTTTGAAGAGAAGAATAGATGTAATATTGCGTGTTATCAGTAGAAGTCTTGCTATAATAAAATTTTAAACACTTTCCGAGATACCGAAAGCAATTTTATAATAAGCTACAGAAATTATACAGAATTTAAAAAATAATAAAATATTAAATATTAGTAGTTTTTTTTATCAGTAATACAATTAGTCTGAAATTTTAAAGATTTATTGTTGTAATTTGGTAATTACTTTCTTTTATATACATTTTATATAATTTATATACAGTCTTTATAATTAAATATAGTATAAATTATTTGGAAATAGCTTACACTCGAGATGTTTGATGAAAAAAGATTGATATAGAAAATTTCTATTATGTACTAGTTACAAATAGTAATAATTAGTACTTATAAAAAATGCTACGTTTATATACATAAACGAAGGTTATTCTTAAGCAATGAACTCTAATGACCGGAATTTATTCATAAGAATAAATTTTATTTATTATACTGGAGTTTGATACAAAATAGTTAGCTACGAACATTTTAATGTTTTAATTTCTCCATTGGATAATTTATTTACCAGTTCATTTATTAGAAATTTTATAGTTGATATTGTAAACTCTGTATAACTTAAAGTCAAAATTTTACATGAAAGTAAATTTAATGTTATATTTTTCTTGGTCATATGACACTTTTCAATCACAATGACCTCCTCAACCATCTCTTAAATTTATGTGAAGGGATATCCTATTTACAAAGTATATGTAAAATAGAGATTAAATATGTATTGAAAATCTACAAGCAGGAAATATGATATAAACAACGATATAGTTAAAATAATTATTAAATAAAATAAATCTCAAAATCATTACTTGATTAATTTATATTTATGTAGTAAAAAATTATATGAAAGAACAAGAATTTCAGTTTTAAGTGCAAAGTATTTGTATAGTCTTACTGTATCTATTAAAGTTTTCACATTAGCAAATTAGCCTTTTTATTAACATGATTTATATAAAGTTAAATCTTGTTACCAAAGCCAAGGTTTTAGTTTTGAAAGTTGTTTCATAGAAAAGGGAAGAAAAAATAGGTTTTAATTTTAATTATGTCATTCAAAGAGAATTGGAGATTAAAGTTACTATTAATATACGTGGTGTTTTAATTATTAGATGCTTTTTAAAATTAATAAATATTTTTAATATTTTGCTGGTTATTTGAAAATGAAGTTGAGAGATTTTCTTTTAATAATCACACATCAATAATTGCAAATATTTTATAAAACTGAAATATATACTAATTTAGGAATAAAAGGTAATGTTAGAGCAATTTTTATTTATTTATATTGAAATTATTCTA
Organism: Centruroides sculpturatus; assembly: GCF_000671375.1. Lineage (NCBI taxonomy): Eukaryota > Metazoa > Arthropoda > Arachnida > Scorpiones > Buthidae > Centruroides > Centruroides sculpturatus. The sequence continues at coordinate 556,774 of NW_019385055.1, read as the reverse complement.
ATACTATATCATAAAATCAGTCTTATATTCTTAATACTGGATTTTATAATTAACTTTAATAATAGATTTGAGATTTAAATAAAATATTTTAAAAACAGTTTTATAGAAATATTAATTCAAATTCATTTATTATTAATTAATTAGTTTTGTGATGAAAATATAGCTCATTAAAAAAAATTGTAATCTGTAATCTTTAATCTTTTTAATGAGATAATCAAACTCCATCATATCAGTATTTTGATTAAGAAATATTCCAGCGTAATGTGATCTCTGTGATATTAAAGACTAAATAATTATTTCTTAGCTGTTTTATTAGACTTTTCTTTTATTAGATCAGTTAATATATTCATTATTCATTAGCTTAGCAGAATCCATATTTATGAAGTTTTATTAGCTTTCATTAAACAGTTTATTTTAATTGATTTCATTAAAAAATTGGAAAATGAACAAAAAATTTATTATTATAAGTATTACATTTAATATTCCATATCAAATAATCAAAGAAATTACCTACATGTATCTACATACTGCATACTAGCATATATAAAAGTAAGGATTCCCTAGGGTTTCGCTAATTACCGACATGATATTCACAATACCCATCATGAGATATTCAAGCTATTATGTTTTGATAACAAATCATTTTTGACATATTTGTTTCTAGATCTTCATTTCTTATGAAAAATAACATATCCATGAGCAGCAGAGAGACATTGGACTTATAAATGATCATTGTTGTGCAGATTAGTGATGCTTCACATTCTATGAAAAACTTTGGTTTTTGGAATTATGGATAAGAAATTGTCTACGTGTATAACAATTTTGATATTCAAAATTGGAATATACAGCTGTGTGTTAAAAAATTTGTCATAATCTTACAATTCCAGTGTTTTCTAACTTTCAAGGTTAAAATTATAAAATATTAACTATATCTGCTAGTAATTTGCTATATATCTAATTAATTAATCATCAAGTGTAATTCAGTCCAAATTTTTTTTTTTTCAATTTTTCTTTTAACTTCCCTTTTCATCCATCAGTCTTCATTTTATTATCTTCCATAGATTTTCTATAGTATTTAAGTCTGCTAAATTGATATTATTGCCTGTAAACCAAATTTGGATTGACTTCACTGCATGAGCTGGTGCAAGATCTTATTGGAAAATAACATTCCCATCCAAATAAAGTTCTTCAGTTGAAGGAATCAAGAAGTATTCTAGCAACTCTTGATACCCTGAAGAATTTAATGTACTTTAACAGTTGTCATATGGCCTACATCTCTTGCAGACATGCATCCACATATTTGCAGACATTCCCTGGATATTTGACACATTGCTTTAGTTGGATGAAAGGCTTCTTTTTTTGGCTCTCCGCACATGTACATCATGATTATCAAAAGAAATACAAAATCTTGATTCATCATAAAAAAAATAATGTCTGTTGTTTCCTATTGCAATGTAAATTACACACTTTTACAACAACAACAGGCATCAGAACATCTTAAACAATACACCTATGTAACAACAAGTAATTCTAATAATAATTATTTTAAATATTTCATTTTTTAAAATTCAAAAAATTGGAATAAATTATTTATTGTTTATTAAAATGATAAATAATTAACACTACTTAGCATTTTCACATATTGGTTTTTTTTAATAATTAAATGACAGGTTAATTAGATACTTAATAAATTATTAGCAGATATGACTTAAAATTATAAAATTTTTAGTGTTGAAAGTTAGAAAAGACTGGAATTGTAAGATTTTGACAATTTTTTTCAGACAGAGCTGTATACTTGTGTGAATATAGTAGTGTGTTTGTGGTTATTAATGTGTTAAAATAGTTATATATGCAATTGTTATTTGTGTATGGTTCTTTTAATGTTAACAGTATTATAAATTTGCACTTACATAGTTTTGTTTTTCCTTTAGAATCTCAGTTGAAGTAAAGAATAATAAGTAATTAGCGATAATTTTTCAAGTTGTACCAATTGATTGTGGCGTCTATTTGTTAGCATAAAAAACAGGAATAACAATAGTAATTAACTACTTGATTATAAATAAGAAATTTGATCTATTAGAATGATAACAACATTTTTTATTGCATATTATATTCTGTATAGTGTTGTTGTTAGTTAAATTTCAACATGACAATTATTTTATTGAGTACTATATGCATAAAGTTAATATCTGCATAATGATTATATTAAACTGTTGTAATAATTAAATAACCTATATTTTATTTTACAGTTCATTGCTTTTTGAGTAATGATTTATTTTAAAAATCATTTATCAAAATCTCTTTTATCAGAATTAGTATTATTTTAAAATACTAATTCCGATAAAAGAGAACATTTCGGAGTAATATTTTGCATTAATTGTGATTCATCGAATAAAGTATTGGAATTTAATTCAATTTAGTATTTAATTAGAAGATATTACAAAATACATATTAACTTGGAGAATCATATTAAATAATTTTACAAATAAAAAGTTTGCTTTTATTAAAGTATGTAATTATATGTAGTGTCATTGATTAAAGAGTTAAAATTCAATAAATGCAGTATTTAATAAATTTACTAAATATTAATAGAATTGAAATTTAAGAAGTTTGATCTCTGTTTAATTAATATTTATTTATGGATGACATAATCTAAAATACTTTATCCTTTAGCAATTGTCAACAAAATCGTATTTTTGTTGACAATTGATTTTGATTTATTTAATTTTTATATCATTATGTCAAAAATAAGAAATCAATCTCAAGTATGAATTTTTAATTAATAGCATTCAGATTTTAAGCAGAAATGTTAATTTTCAAAACATTTTGTGCACAATTTATAAGTAATAAATGATTAAAATTTCTTTGAACGTTTTAGTTCAGTTATATAGTGCATAAATCATTTATCGCCTGAGTGACTGGCCACTACAAAAGAATTTTGTTTATAACCTGTATATTCAGAAAGATTATTGTTCTGTTAAGTTATAATTATTTCTGTAATTGTATGACTCATTTTATTTTCTTAAAAGCAAGAAGTTATATATATATTTTTTCTAAGTATAAGTAGGATGATTTTCATAAGAATATTCAGAATCAACAGCATTGTTCTACAAAAGTTTATTATTAATGTTCTTAAGTAATAATTATAGAAATATTTTTGAATTACTTTTAAAACTAGTTTGTTTTGTAAATCCTAATGGTTAAATTAGATTTTTGATCGGTTTTATTATTAGATGGAATCTCCACGTATTGATATGTTAAAAAATTCATATAAGTAGAAATTTTGAAGAAATAAGAAGCTAATGTGGTTATTTATTTTTCATACAGATGAAATAATAATAATAATTATTATTATTATATTGTATTTAAATTAATGAACTATTTAAGATAATTTTTATTTGAACTGTAATATCAGACAATTTATGAAAAACTTTGAAGCTACATAGTCGTATATCTAAAATTATAAAATTGATTTATAGATGTAACATAAATTATTTGCTGTTTTGCACAAATAATGTTTTGGTTCATTTCTTCTGATATAAATTTTCCTGTTTGTGCAAAAATCAAATGAAGCAATGCTTAGAATAATAGTTTTAATTAATGCTTGCAAAACTTCGAAATAAAAATAATTTTTAGGAAGTTGTTTTTAAAATTACAGAATATAAAAGTTTNATTATTTTAACTTAGTAATAATATTTTAATATTAAACATCATTTAATCTTAAAATGTTAACATTAGAATATTCTGATGTTTGAAAATAGTTTCTACGCGAAATATTTTAATGTAATACAATAGTAGTAGTATAAATTCATAATGGATTGACAGCAAAGTACATTTCAAGTTACATTTATCAACAATAATAATGATTTTTTTTGTGTCAAATACAATGAAATAAAAATATCTGAATTACAACAACTAAAAAAAACTTTAAATTTGAGTTATTTACCTTATCTGTTAATATAACTTGTCAAATTTTACCTTTCAAATTTAAGTGTGCTGATTTGTGATTGTCTAAAAACAGAATTGAAATTATTTAATTTGATATATAATGTGGTATTACTAAATGATCTTCTGGATTATTTATCAGACTATATTACAGCTTGATAAATAATATAGTCCAATATTTAATCCAGTGGATTGCTTGGTGATAGTGTATCAGGTAGTTATATATATTGTTATAAAAACATTAATCTCTAAACACTTCATATTTATAAGTAGAAGCATTTAAATTTAAATAAGAAATATTGTATCTTAAAGTGGACTTTTAGAGTACATTTATGCTATGGTACAAATTCTTTTAAGAATTGTTTGTGAGGTAGAACAAAGTACAATTCTTTTAGTAGCCATTAATTAACATTATGTTTTTGTTATGTGTACAAATTTTAACTTTTATTAGCAACAATCTCAACTGTCGAAAGCCAAAATCTTAACAATTTACAATATTTATGTACTTACCATATATCCTTATGTGAAGAGATTGTTGGATTACATTGGGCTATATAATAATGCTATTTAATAATTAAATGGAAGTTGTTACAAGCCATGGTTGTGGAAGTCAACCCCATCTGGTGCAATGAATAGCCAGTATGGTTATATCTAAATTTAATAGTTCTGGAAGCAAAGATCAAAAACTAGGTCCAGATAGTATAACTGGCAATGCATCTGCATGGTAAATGGGAATGTGTCCCATTCCAGGCTGATTCATTTCTTCCAGTATCTTCTAAATTAATTATTAAATATTAATTTAATTCTAATGATTGAATTTATCAAGAGATGATGCCTAATACCCATCTGTAGGCCAAATTACTTGGCATTTAATTATTAAATAGTAGCATTATTATAGTCAGATGTAATCTGGCAAACATTTGGTATTAATCTAAAAATTGGTTAATGAATGTTTATATTTTGAGAGAATGTTTAATATAAATACCTTTTGATAAAGAAAAACAGCTTTTTTTTTCTCTAATGGTTTAAAAAGTCTGCTACAAGAATAATAGAAACATTTCAATATTAAAATGGCTATTTATGATTTTATATATAAGCTTTTTAGTTCAGAACTTAAGATTTAAGCTACCACCAATGTTACTTCCCCAAGTTTTTGATTAATGTAATAGTTAATTTAAAACACAAAAAGCATATATTTTCTGTAATAAGAAAAAATAGAAACTCGATAAAATTTTGGAGGTATTCTCAATGTATGTTGGAATTTTTGCAGAGTTCAAAATTGTCCTCAGGGCAGAAAGAGTGGGGAGTTAAATTTTTCAAGAAAATTACTGAAACCATCACTCTTAGTTAACTTCTTTCTTGTCATTTAATATATCACATTAAATAGCAAAGAAAATGCAAAACTGAATGATTTCAACAAGATCAGTTTTTTGACAAGTAAACTACAGATATTCTAAAACAAATGTTAACATTAGTACAATTGATTGTAATATGCTACTATATAAGGATGTGTGTGAGAAAGAGAATATTACAGTTTTTTTTCTATTTTATTTTATTTACAAAATTTATTAGTTTTTAATTGAATATGCTAGATCTATCATATAATACAAAAATATTCAGTATGTCTGACATTATGTTACACAAATTGATATGTAAAAGATATTTTTGATGGCATGATAACATTGAAAGGGGGGTATTTTTGTAATATGTTCTTCAGAGTTGTTATATTGATAAAATTTCAATCACAGTAGACATTATTTTTGAAGCTTTAGGAAGTAAGACAATCCAAAATATTATTGTTGACAGTTAATAACTGATAACTTTGTCTACAGTGAAATAATCTTACAGCAGTTCGGTTATTGTTGTAGAAACTACGCAGATAGTCCCACAGGCTGTTCCTGCTAAAAGTCAGGATTTTAATTTTCAATATCTCCTGAACAAATCAAACTAAATGATATCAGACTTGTAAATTAAAGCACTCTTCATTAGGATCGAATCTACACTTATTTATTTTGGATATTTGGTGTTTTGCAATTGTTCTGTGTGCCTGTCTTTGCAGAACACCAAGTTGCATAACTGCATACAGAAATTAATGACATCACAATTGCTTATTTATGGTGTAATAGTCTTCAAAATTTGAATTATGTAGACTCTCAAACCTTCAAGACTTTTCAAATGGTGTCTGAATACTTCTATTTTTAACAGACCCATGAAAAATAATCTCATGAATTAATTTCTAGACTAGTTAGTTTCCAGATGTAATCAGCATTGAATTTTTCTGAATAGCATTGAGAAATTACTCCCTTTGAATACCATATGTTAAATTAAGAAAATGCCAAACCTTGTTTGCTGTGTGAGGCATGGCCCATCTTGCATGAACCACACTTTCTGAACGTTTGTTTTTGCTCTATACTGGTGTATATATCTATCAATGTCATGTGGCAGTGTTATGCATGTGAGCATGCATATGGTTTTCATACATGCATTGGCAGCTGAAAGGCTGGCAATTATTTCACCATGGAATGTTGACTGGTGGATTTTGGCAGTAGACTATCTGAACAGGGTCCATTACCCAAGTCCAGTAGGCACTGTGATACAACAGCAAAGAATGCCATGCACTTGTGCCATAGCAACATAGCATTTTGAGATGGGCGAAACAATGGGGAGCCAAGGGTGGTGTTTAAAATCATCATTCGACAGGTTGGAAGAGAAGTGTTCACAATCTGAAAAACATGGAACTTGTTCTTCAAGCAACCCTACTATAGAGTCCTTGCCATATAAACTGCAGATTTCACATATTTCTGTCTGGAAATATGAGGTTCCATAGTACATGGTGCTACATGTCATAGACACCTTTCTGAGCTGCCTACAAGAATGCATCCATGTAGGTGGAGGACATTTAACAGAAGCTATTTTCAAGTAGCACTAATGTTTGTATACTGTATGGCCTTCCATTTAATGGTCAAATGAGGTTTCTACTATTTTTCACTATCTTTTACTTGTCATTTGAAATTGATAAATATAGTATGCACCATTCTGTATTTGTAAAAGCTTTTAAGCATATGGATATGTTGATCAGTATTAATTTTTAAAAGTGCAACATTTTTTACAAGAATACAAATACTTTTCTAGGCATGTGATGAAAACATAGAAAGGGTGCTTTGGCTTAAAAAAAATTGCAAAGATTTAACACAAGTTGTTCAGGAGATATTGGTAATTAATTGATTTTTTCTACATTAATAATTGTTGAAAATGTTTGGTTAATATTTTTCTCCATTTTTATGGTGCTGCATATCTTTCTGATAATTTTTTTCAATTTCAAATTCTCTTTTGTTTGTTCAGAGCCATTAAGCCTTCCAATGTTTGGTATTTCTATCTGTGTATGTCATAGTTGACAGCTGTAATTAGATGTAATATATTTTTATATGGTAGTTTTCACTTTGTGTAGATGTATTATTCTAAATACATTGTCATTGTTATCATACTGTTGAATCAAACAAAAATATAAGTTCAATAACCTACTTTTATCATGTTCATGCAATCATTTATAGCTGCTTTCTTAATTTATTTTTTCAAATTTTTATATAATAATTTTTAAATAGTTTTTGTTGGATCAACATCTTGATAATTAAGCTATTTTGTTAATAATATTCTGAGTAACTCTAGTAAGGCATTTTTTAAAAAATATGTACTGTACCTGTTTATTTACCATGTTTGTTATTATGTGCTTTATGTATGTATGTATATATAACTTTCAGTGATTTGGAAATTTTTTATTTAAAGCTTTTGTTTCTTTTCATTTGGCAAAGAAATATTCCGAATTTTAATTACTTTGATTTTCGTTTCTTTTAATCTGTTTTTTTAATTAGTGTGTGTATTTTTAAATTAAGTAGTTTTGTTTTATCTAACGACTATGTTTTTCTATCAAAACATCTAACCAGTATATCAAATGATTGTGGACTGTTTGATCACATGATTACTCATGCCGAAAATGAAGGTGTTAAATCTGAGAAATGTTTTATTCTTTCTTATTCCTTCAAGGATGTACGCATGTGTAATATATTTAGAAACATCAAAATTATTAGACTGTACTTGCTATTTATTTACAATTTTATTTATGAAGTAATAAAACAAATTCAAATCTTATAATTTCAAAACTATCTTTTTTACATAAGATTGATTTTATTAGAAAATTTTTCTTTTTAAGAAGTTTAGCTGTTACCTAAGATGATAGTTTAATTATTGAATTTATGATTTAATAGTTTGTTTAAATATGTTTAATATTTGAAATAAGATTTATAACAATATAATTCTGATTGATAATGAATCATTTAGAGAAAGATGAAAATAATAATGATTAAAATCATTTTTTTAAAAGTTAAAATACTTGTATAAATATACTTTAAATTCAGAAATTTTATGTTAAAAAGATAAGCTGAATAGCATTCTAGGAAAACACTGATTTTTAGAGTTTATTTAAAAAAAAAATTATATTTGATATAATTACATACAATTTTAGTATACAGTTGTGACTCCCCTATAACACTGTTGATAATTCCGTTTTATATGAATTTCATGTTGTACGAGTCACTTAGATTTTACAAATACGTGAGCCGTTCACAGCCCGACACACGCATTTGTAAAATCTAAGTGACTCGTACAACATGAAATTCATATAAAACGGAATTATCAACAGTGTTATAGGGGGGTCAACTGTATACTATATTAATAATTTTTAGAATTTTAGACAGAAATAGTTTTCATATGTTATTTAGCATACATTTGAAAAACATTCTAAAGTTTATGCTAAAATTTCTTCACTCTTTTGTTTAAAGAAAAATGACCAAATAAAATAGTATAATTTGAAATTATCGAATATTTGATAATTACAATTAGAACAAATTTTAACTGGAAACTTCTAAAGCTCTTATATAAAAATAACTGTAAACTGTTTTTATGAAAACAAAATTATCATTTTTTGTTAAATAAATTAAGTCAGTTTATAAATTATAAATAGCTTCTTACTTAAAGACTCTTATATAACTTTATACGTGTATTTTTCATCACGGATCTGTTTTTATTTTCGGTTCTGGGTCTGATTTTGACACTATGATAATCTTTTTTCACGAGGAATATTTTAACATTATGTTATTCAGATGAACGACTGAGCAAAAATTAATACGGTAGACCATTGATTTAATGGATTTTGGATTTAATCGTAAAATTTGTCCCAAAGGAAAAATTTAGAACATTTTATTTGTGGATGGTCTGCTGAAAGATTGATTAATGAGTAATAAATTACTCAACGTATTGTACACTAATAATATTTTATTCATACTTATATGTTATAACAACATTTAATACATCTTGTATATTATAAGTTTGTTACTAATATGTTTTTAAAACACATTTGATTTAATGGATTTTTGGCAACAGTGGACACCTTTTCCTTCAGTTAAGTCCATTATAATAGGTTATTGATTTATTTAGATTTTGTAATAAGTCTTCAAAGATTAACTAAAATAACAATAATTAATATAAATATGTGCATAATAATTATAGTTATAGTTATAAATGTTTTAATAATATATTTAATTCTGAAATTGTAATTTGAAACTAATAATTTTACATGCACATCTTCAAAATTAATTACTTTTTATTAATCATATTATAATGCATATGTTTAAATTTGTAGTCAAACATTTATTATCATTTTACATTATTATAATAAATTATTAAAATTCTTTCAAACGACGAAAGTAAAAAGTTAGTTTTTCAAAAGTTTTAATTATAAAGTCTTTCGTATATTATTTCTATAAATTGTATGTATTATATATTTCAAAGAAACTAATAAGGAAGTTCTTTTTTATTTAAAACTGATAGGCTTGGTATTCACTATTTTGAAAGGAAATTAAAGTGTTCTTGTAGATATTTTCATTTATAATTACAAAATTTAATTTGTTAAAAAGAAAAAAATAACAGTTAACTATATATTGTGTTGAGTTATTTTATGGAAATAGCTGTTTGTACAGAATGACTTGGAATATTTGGTTGACACACCTTATAATAAATTGTAACAAATATTACAAAACAGCAATTTTTATTATTGATTTGAGAAGAAAATAACAATGCGAGAAGGTTTATTTTTTGATTACCTAAATAAATAAAAAAATAAAATAATTATTTAATTATCATTACGAATTACTTAAGTGTTTAAAGATAATTTTAAAGTTCTGCAGTAACAAATATTTTTTACTTTTAATTGTTATTTATTACTTAGTTCTAAAAAATTTTAATATTTTTTTATATTATTTTATTTTACTTTTTAGGAATTTGGTATTCATTGAATTTGGCTGATATAACTGGCCTTTGAAATAGGTCCATCTGAGTGTGCGTGAAATTTGAAGAGGAGGTTTTCTGATCAAGACGTGGTCGGCACATATGGACAAAAAGAAGCCTGGGATCAAAAGGCCCCGTATGGATAACCCTCCTAGTAAGACATGTCATATATGTGAAGACAAAGTTATTTATACAAATTGGATGTGGAAACACTGAATGGAAACTAATGGAGAAGTTCTATAAAAATGAATTTTATTTCAAAGGTATTGTACAAAACAGAAGTGTCATCTAACATGTTACAGGGAGGCATTACAGTTCAATGCATGGAAAATACCATACTGTCACAGTTTCCAGTTTTTAAGAGAAGCTATTTGTTATTGTGCTTAGATCTCATTCAGAGTTTCAGCAGTGGTTTATCTATTTGTCTAAATTTAGTGTATACATTCATTTTCATAGATTATTTTATTAGTGAAATCTTCTTCAGCATTTAAATTATGAAATAACAGTTTTTGTGGCTGTTTTAAATGCATTGACACGTTCCAGTGATATTTTTGAAGATAAAACTTCTAAGTTTTTTAAGGTATATATATATATATATTTCTATCCCGAAGCATATCAATGTTTTTCTGATCAGTAGGATAAAATATTTAACTATGTATGAAAATATTTCAGTTTCAAATTTAGCTTTTATAATCGTCTGGCTTGAAAAATTTATATCTATTACTGTTCATCACTTAATAAACTTTATATACATTTTAATTAACCTTAACAAATTAAATTAAGGTAATTTAATATAATAATTTTTCTAAAAGATAGAAACCAAAGAAACAGATTACTGATATGTTCAGCTTTACTACTTACAGTTTTCATTGTTTTAGATACAAATGTATGTTTTCTTTTATGTCAAAAATGTATCTAATTGTGCAATAATGGAAAGAGATTTTCTGTTCTTTATTGTTCTACCCTTTTTATAAATTGCAGCATGTTATAACTAATTTTAAATAAGCTTTAGAACTTTTTCACTTCTCAAAAGAATTATTACATAATTCATAATTTTATTTTACTTTTTTTTTTATTGAAACGAGTTTTTAAATTAATTTGTTCTTAATAACTTCCCGTTGTTTCTTTTTTTCATGCAATCACAATCTATGTTTAAAAAGATTGATTCACAGGTAATATAAAATTAATGCCTCCCAGTAAATTTTGATCAAACTGATAGTGAAGTTGGCTGGTCTCATTCTATCAACTTGGAATTTTTCCTTCTATTCTCTAAAGGTAACATTTAAGAATAATTGGTAGATTAGACTTCTGATCAGTTTTTATATTTACATATATATAAAAACTGATCGGAAACAGATCGTATGTAAATGCAGATTTACGAAGTTATCCTATCCTGTTGATAGATTTTTATTACTTTTTATTAGATAGTTAAATAGTTAGGGATAAATAATTAATATAAATAGTTTCAGAAGATAGTAATCTTGAAGTAAGTTTTTAAAATAAACATAAATCAGATTAATTTAATATTTCCTGCGTACGTCATGTCAACAATTTTTATTATTTTGGTTTTTTAATAGTTTTGCTAGACAATTAATATTTATATGTATATAACAAAATTCGTATTGCAAAAGATTTGAGACAAGTCAACTAAATGATTATTTCTTTTGTCAAGCATTGATCCGTGCATACTTATTGTCATTGTCTAGCAATTTTTTTTATTATTTAAAAACAAACTAATTGCTTGTTTGCAATACTTAAAATGTACATTTTGAAATAAATAAATAACTCACAATAAGTTTTTATAGTCACTTCTCTATTTGGTGTTTTCACTTTGAACAGAATTTTTTAATAAAAGTTAAGAAATTCCAAACTAATTGAAAGTTTAAAATAGCAAAAATTTAAAACTTATAAAAATTTGCTAAATTTAAAATTCAAGATTTTACAATTATCATATTTTACAGTTTATAAGATGCACCTTCTCTTTTATCACAGAATATTTAGAGGAAAAAAGTATTTCCTGCAGCCTACATAAGGCCATTTGGGGAATTCATTAGCCTACGGGAAATTGTAACTTGCCGCGTAAGGCACAGTAATTTTTTAAAAAATTATTTAATTTATTTATAAAAGTTGCATCTTATATGCTGTCAAATATGGTAAGTTATAATTTTAGAAGTTTTTAATAATATATATATATTGATATAATGAAATATATGATTATTTATAGTTTAAATTTGTATAATACTGCTAAAATTTTATTTTAAATATTGTCATAACGCTCAAATGTTAGTTAATAAAAAAATTAAACTGAAATATATAGAAAACTGCCATTTGAATGCTTTGTTGAGTTACTTGATGAATAGTTTTTGTTTAATTTTGTTATATATTTAGTTGAACCTATTACAGAATTAAAAAACAAAATCAACAAGAATAGCATATATTTATAAAATTTATTATAGCATAAAATTACTAATTTAGAGTGTTACTTGATTTTGTAATTTTTTAAATTAGTTATAAATGTGCTGTGTAGTTACATTAGGATATTTTTGTGGAAATTCCAAAGACGTTTATTACATATTTGCTGTACAAGTATAGAGAAAAATTAAATTGTATTACTGTATTTGTGAATTTGGCTTTTAATGCTGTCGACATAAAAGTTTTCAATAACACCTTTTGCCTTTAGGCATTAAGAAAGTCTTTTTCTATGCCCACGCTCATGGGTCGTCAGGTAATAAAAGATGGGGTCTGACGTCCAGTTCAAAAACCACTCATTATGAAAAGTTCTGATGGTTCAACTCAAACTCTTATGTGCCTGAGAACAGTAGTTGACGCTCACTGCCTTGGCCATCCAGTTGTCAAATGAACAATGGAATTGTTTTTATTTTACTACAAATATTGTGTATATTATGTTGCAGCTAATTAATTGTCACCATCTATCAGCATATTAAATAACAGAATATTATTAACTAATAAAATAATAGTAAAACAATTAAAAAATGAACAAATGAAGTTGGTATTAAATAGTAATGACTATTTTAATAACAGATATTTTTTTGACTTTATTTTATATTGCTTTACGAATTATCATAATGAAAATAATGTATTATTCACATAAAATTTACACTGACAAGTGAGTATAAATGACCTAATATCGTCTGCTTAATCATAATTATTTTTATTTAACACAGAGATAATAATGTTAATTATAGTGGTAATGTATTTTAAATAATAAACCGAAAACTTAATTAACTATATGAATTGATATAAACAGTGAAATATCCAGCTTTAACAACAACTTCTTTATATATATAAAGTCTAAGAAGCAGACAAAAAAAAAATGTAATATGTAATTATTACATAGGATGTCCAGGATGAAAACTATTAATAAAAAATTCTTGTAAATTAGTGCAAAACATACAGTATAAATGAAAATTTGTTTTACAGTAGAGAATAGAAAATGCCAAGGTTATACGTGCGTCAATAAATTTACATATGTGCTTGGTGGTGCAACTGATGTCCAGGCTTTAGTTGATATCCCATTAAGTATTTTTCCAGCATCTTCAGAGTGAGTGTCACAAACAGCATAAACCTTGACATAAATTTACCAAGTCTACTAATAATGTTTGGTACACAATGTTTGTGAAATCGAAAATGGGGAAAAATCAAGCAAGAGTTAGATCTGGGAATCTAGGAAACTTTGCCATGGGTCTGTCATGTCCAATCCAATGCCTAGAAAACTTTCATCCAGATGAGCTCTTGAATGCGTAGCATAATGATGGGGACTCCATCTTGTTAGAGAGAGAATATATCTGGTATTTGATGAATGACAAACTTTTGTAGTTCTGTAACATATCTAAGAAAACATCTCAAGCAAAAATCCTTTCTACAAATAAGAATGGGCCAATGATTTTATGCACATGGTGGCAACATCAAACATTCACTTTTGGACTATCTTGTTGGAGCTCTCTCATTGCGTGTGGATTCTCAGATCCATATATTGTACAGTTATGTCTGTTGATCAGTCCTAAGATGTGAAATGTGCATTCATTGATGAAAAGTACCTTTTTAAGAAATTTTGATCATGAATTTGCCTTTGACAGTGACAATGCGTTGATTGAGTGTTGATTTTTCCAAGTTTCTTGTCCCAGAAAAAGAGTTATTGCATATATATTTTGCACTGATTTATAACAGTTTCTTATAGGTAATTTTTTCCCCAGATACCACGTATTTCAAATTTTCATATTTTAATTTTCAATGGAATGTATAAAAACTGATTCAAACACAGAAAATGTCCATTTATCTAATGTATCTTTTTAATGCCAAATCATTTAGAATAGAAAAGTGATATATATCAAGTAATGATTTTAACTATCAGCAAACATTTCATTTGACAGTTTTTAATGAATTTAAATTGTTCATGGCATAATCAAATTCGTGGAATCATTTATGCTGCTAATTTATCAGCAGCTGTTAGATCAGCTTAGCTGGTACATTGTTGTGTTATTTTCCAATTTGGTAGTTTAAAGTCATTGATACCTGTTATTTTAGATAATATATATATTTTAATGTTTTGTTTTGCTAATTTTTTTTATAAAAATAGAGTCCACCATATATATGTATATTTTAACTTGATTTGACAGTTTATAATTTATTTTCAGACTGATATTTAATAACAACAATCTAAGACGATCTTGTTTAGACATTTTAAATATTAACTAAAATAGATTTTTAGATAAATAGAGAGAAAAGTAATGTTATAAATAAAGACTAATCATTCATTCCATTTTTGATGAACTAAAAATAGATTTCGTATATCTTAAACCTGTTAATACAATCTTTTTTATGTTTAACTTTTGTTACAAATTTTAGATATTTGTTTAGAGGAAATTTTATTACGTACTTATGAAATGCGTAAATGATTTAAAAGTTTAGAAAGACTTAATTTGATGTTAATTATCTAAAACAGAAAATTAAACCATTAACTAAATTATCTAAAATAGACAAAAAAAAAAAAAAAAAAANGTAAATGATTTAAAAGTTTAGAAAGACTTAATTTGATGTTAATTATCTAAAACAGAAAATTAAACCATTAACTAAATTATCTAAAATAGACAAAAAAAAAAAAAAAAAGTGTTTAATGGTGGATTTGAATTGCCAATCTTTGTAATATGACTAATAGTCTTTCAGCTGAGTTAATTTGAAAAATATTTTGAGTCTTTGTAACAGTTTAAGGCTAATGTCAGATGAGTGTGATCATCGGTTTTGACGCATGTCATGGGATTGCAAAAACATACGAGAGCAGTCAGACAGATGCAGGTGTGAAAAATCATGTTGTGCGGCACGGGTGGGCCACTGGATTGTCTGTGATAATCTTGTGACGCTGTGCACTGGGAGATACACTTGAAGCCTATGGTTATCAGACGAGTATGAAAAATGATGGAAGTGGTAACATTGTTTCAAGGAAATACTGGGTCGGT
The DNA here is from genome assembly GCF_000671375.1 of Centruroides sculpturatus. NCBI lineage: Eukaryota > Metazoa > Arthropoda > Arachnida > Scorpiones > Buthidae > Centruroides > Centruroides sculpturatus. Next base: position 541,016 of record NW_019385055.1, on the reverse strand, counting down.
GTTGTTCCAGCTGAAGGGTGTACGGTACCTGAGTATTTTAAAAAATGGACATTGATTTAAATAAAATGATTGTACAAATTAGTGAGGGGCCAGAATTGAGAGAAACTTCATTTGAACTTTACGAAAACAGAAATAAGAAAAAGGAAGGCCGGTTGCAATACCCAATATTGCCTATGTCTTCTATGTCTTTTTGTTTTTAAATACTTCTGTACATAATAAAAAACAGCATATTGCAATCTGAGATCCATATCAACGTATGCACGTCTGAAATAAAGCTGATTATTAATGTGCTCCATGAAAATTCATGGTGGCAAATATGGTGGTAAATTTAAAAAATAGCATCTGCGTGTTTTCAAGCTCATCTGACATTAGCCTAAACACTACATACCATGCATACATCTTCCAGCAAATAATATGTGTTTGAATAAAATATAATACGGAATGTTTTCGGCCTCTTTTAGGGGTTGCATCAAACTTTACAGAATGTTAGAGAATCTATTTTAGAACATTTTTTAAAATTGTATTCTTTTCGACGTCAACTTGTTTTCGAATATTTAACACATATGTGTTAGATTTTATGTATACTCTACAAATTATTATTATACAATAAGAATTAAACAAATTGTTATGATGAAGATACATGTGCATAGTACAAAAACTTGTTTATCTATAGTATCATCTTGTAATATTGTGTATCTGCTTCCCTTTAGAGGGTTATCAACCAACGACTGCCATGTGGCGGATATTGTCTCAGTCTTTATTATTAATGCACTTTCCATCGATTGATGCATTAAAAAATTTTCAGAATCCCAAGGTTCTTAGTTTTTGAATGTCAAAGACAAGACGATTGACACCTCGAGCTTGCTCACATATTGAGCCAGAGTTGTTACTAGTTTCTTATTAGAGACATCATGTTGATGTTCTTTAATTCTGCAGGTCCATGATCTCTTAGTAGAGCCCATGTACATAAGATTTCTTTCAAAAGAGGCCAAAAACATTCTGTTTTGTATTTAATTCAAATACATATTACTGTATTTGCTGGAAGATTGTATGCATGGTATGTAATGTTTAACTTAACTCTATTCCAGCTGTTACAGACTTTTGGCAATTTTGGTACAGAGATAAACTAACCAATTAAACTATAAATTAATTTAATGTCAATATTTGATTTGGGAATGATTTAATTTCTTCTAGAATTAAAAAATAACATAAATAATATATACGGTATATAAGTCATTGTCAGTATTTCTCATAGTACTGTTATATGTATGTGTATACTCAAAATAAAAATTTGGAAATAAGTTTGTACGTTTTCTAGATAATTTGTCTTTATGATACTCAATAAAAAAATTTTTTATCTTTTCAAAAATATAAGTGGGCAATATATAACAGATGTTATTGTAAATAATTAATGTTTGCTGATGATACTTTAATAAAAAATAAACTAGAAGTTAACTTTGATCTTTTCTGCAAACATATGTTTCATTGAGAAAAAAGATCTGTCATTAAACACTTTTAGAATTTTTATTTTATTTTTAAAGCTTTTTAATTTTCAAATAACTTTGAATTGTACGATATTTTTTAAATAATTTAAAATTTAGAAATTTTGGGGAAAAGTTTTCAGAAATATTTAATTTACTTATTTTCTGATCATTGAACTATAATTTCAACCCATTAATAGAAAACTTTGGCAAACCTTGTCTATAAAGAATTTTTGATTGAAAGTTATATTATCAAAGTAAAGGGACAGCTTTCAGTGGGACAATGATAAAATTTAAAGCATGGGTCCAGCAGGTAATGGTTGATATTGATCCCTTGGGTCAAATTAGTTGCGGATCAGTTTAAATGGTTCATTAAGAATTGTTAATCCAGTGGGTTATGTATATGACAGGTTCAAGGTGTTATAAATTTTCACAAATTTTGACTTTGCTTTAAAAATGTAGTGATAGAGACCACTCCATGTACTTAGTGAAGGAAACATATTGTCAGAAATGTGACTATGTCACTGTGCGTTATCAAAAAGGGACACTTGAACTTTATAAAACTCCCAGCACCTCAGCTGAGTACTGTGCATTGCCTGGCCAAAATAAATGAAATGATATATAGATCTCTATGAAAACAGTGTGTGAATTAATATTGGTTCACTAGATTTATTTATTTTTATTAACTGTATTAGCAAAAAAATAAAACATGATGGTCGATAAAAGCTCAATGACCACTGAAGGGGTTGACAGTTAAAACAGTTTGGGGGACCCCTAGTTTAAAGAAACTTTTAGTACCTTATATGTCCTTGTCTTGTCTAGATACATGTGGTTCATGGAGTCATATAGACACTATGCTATCCTGTGAGAGATTTGCTCACGGATATTGCAACTGCTATTCCAGATATTTCATATATACAGATGGTCAAAGCTGACTTCCTATTTGATTCCACAAATGCTCAATAGAGAACAGATCTGGATACCAGGCAAACCAAAAAAAGTGTGGCAACACAACAGACGCATTTCTGGAAAACCCTAGCTTTGTGTGGTATAGCATTATCTTGCTAGAAAATCATGCTTATAGATCTTCCATGAAAAACAACATATTATCATCAGGATTACTTGACTGTAACACTTTGTCATTGATATCTGACTGTCATACAGAATGGCTCCTCAGACCAGCACAAAATCAGTGAGGGCATTAAGCTGCTGCTCAGTAAAAGTGGAATTGAAGTGCTTACCTGTGGTCTTCCATGTTATAACATAGTGGTTGTCTGTTCCCAAACAGAACTGGAATTCGTTACTGAAGACAACACACTCTTAATCTATGCTTCTCTGTCATGACACAATTGAGATGAAGCTGATAACATTAGGGTGTTAATGCCAGGATGTATAGCAGTTGTCTTGCATGCAAATTTTAGTTGCTTCTCAATGGTGTGGAAAGATAGAGGTTCTGTAATGGCCTTGCACCTGTCTTTGGATGGCGGGCAGACACTGTTATAGCAGTCATGCTTGTCTTTTGATTAGGCAATCATCTTTCCTGATCTGTCTGGGATGTCCAGAGACTGCCTGCCCTATGTGTGTGCTCTGATTTATTCACTTCCCCAATATCACTTCATAATAAGATTAGAATGGCCCAGATGTCTGGCCATTCTGCCAGACATCTGCTTTCTTAAACTCCACCTGAAAATTCTGAACAAAATGAGCTTATGCAAGCCTTTTTATAGGCTACTGGGGGTAGCAATTTTAAGGCACTTTGTAGCATTATCTAATGTACAATCATTTATACACTCATCCAAGATGTAACAGTTGACAGACAATTCTATGTGCAGTACTTTTTGTCAGTGATTGTATAACTGTTACTTGATTATGATAAATTTTTATCATATTTTTTAATAGAAAGTATTAATATCTTTATTCTAAATTTTTAATAAGTAATTTTAGTTCATTATTGATTTTATTTTAATTTTTACAAATTATGTATTGTAATAAGGATTATATTGATACATTTAAATATAAAAATTTTTATAGTTTACTAGATAATATTTAGATTAAGGTGTTTGGGATTGTTTTTCAATGAATTTTCATCATAAAAAGAAATTTTATACTATATATTTGTTGAGATATTGATCAATAAAAATGTATAAATCACTCATTTTAAATTTTAAGCATTAAAATTATCTTTTAAGCAAGGAATATAAAATGTTAATTATTTGTCTGTTTTTCCACTTGGTATTTTGGATTGTTTTGCAGTTGGTGCCCGTGGCCCTATTACAAATGGCCCCATGCACACCCGTCCCTTAGTGGCACTACTTGATGGTAGGGATTGTTCAGTGGAGATGCCAATTTTGAAGGATGTGGCTACAGTGGCCTTCTGTGATGCCCAGTCCACCCAAGAGATACATGAAAAGGTAATACATTTTATTTTGGTTCCTTCAATTATGTTATTTTTATTTCTTTTTACTTTATTTCAAACTAGTAAACAACTTTGTAAAAATCAAATATAAGTATGTATATCTATGTATTGGGAGATAGGTGTAAAATGCTGAACTCATTTCAAAAAAGTCAATACAGAACAGAATATATATTTAGTTTATTAGTATAGTGGTACCTCATACTTTGAATGACTCTAACTTCAATGCTTCAGAGTTTGAAAACTAAATTTGACAAAAATTTGCCTTGGAGTTTGAACGATTCTTTGAAGTTCAAACTGTGCACACAATGAAAAATGCGCTGAAAAAAGTGTAAACATAATCTATTGTGCATCCAAGTTGTTTCACTTATATGCCTTTTGTACTTTTATTGCTTTATTTTTGGTGTGTTTGGTTATATATTGTGTGTAATTTTTTGTTACTCATCGATTTTTTTATGATTTCTTACTGTAATTTTTCTTCATTGACAGCCTTTAGACATCCCATACTTTTTTTATCCTTCGGTTCGAAATTTCTTGAACAGTATTTTTTGAATGTTCGAAGTTTAGTAGCATCTTTCCCATACACATTACGAATTGCTTTTATTGTCTGTGCGCTATTATATCCTTTCCAAAACTTCAAAGCATGTGCCCAATAGGCATTTTATCTGAAGAAATTTCAATTTGATGTTGTTCAAGCAAAATGTGAAGAAATAAGTTTAAATAATCTTTTAAACAAAAAATAAAACAATCTGAGAATAGAAATAATGTGAGAGTGTTTGTTATAATATATATGTGATTTAATTATAACGTTCAATGTTAAGTAATGACAGCTGTTAATAATGCGCAAAAACTTTCTGTTGAACACAGTATAACTATTACTTATTAACCATAGCATTCGAGAAGTGCGTAGAAGCAACGAAGCTTAAGAGGAAGGTTGTAATATCAACGATTGAAATGAAAAAGGAACTTATAAACACGAAAGTGACATATGCACAGTAGATCTGGTGGCGACGTTTAAGGTGCTGAAGTTCACAGTATGCAACTAATTAATGCAATTTTCATTTTATTACACAGTATTTACATATTTTATTTATTGTTAGGGAATTTGATTCTGTTATTCTTACTTAAAACAGCAAATACCCATTTCAATAAACTTTAAATTATGTTTATTGTTTAGGATCTGGGAATGGATTAATTGACTTTTCATTATTTCTAATGGGAAAAATTACTTCTGATTTCAAGTGATTCAGAGTTTGAATTAAATTTGAAATATGAGACACCATTTTATTACTATTAAAGCTTATAAATTACCATATAAATGCTTGTTTAAAATATAATTTCACTATAACTAGTAGAACTGCTTATTTTGTTTATTCCACTTGATTAACTAGTTTTAAATAAAAAAATTTTTTAAATATTTATCAGTATTGAAATAAATAAATTATATTCGATACAGAATAAATTTTTATACAGATATGAATTCATTAATAAAACTATATAGTTCTTTGCAATAAAAATCTTTAGATAAAGGGAAAAAAAGGGATCTCTCTCCTTCTCTTTTCTTCTTTTTGTTGTTTATAAATGCATTGATATCGTATTACTACAGCTACTTTGATAAATTATCTCTGTTCCTCATAATGAATTATCCTGTTCACAGATAAGGCTGAATATCCAACAGAGAGCATAGTTCATCGCTTTATTCAATTATTATAAATAAACAGTTAAAATGAATAAAGTTTTCATCAATTCAGTAACTACAGCATTTTGTTAATTTGTATTACAAAATAATAATAATCATTACGTATCCGGAATATATCATAAATAGAAAAACTACCTAAGTGTAATAAACAATATTTAGTGAAATTAATAATATAATACCAT
>NW_019385055.1:492167-533507 GCF_000671375.1 Centruroides sculpturatus | reverse complement strand
TGCTAACGTTGCGAAAGGGGTTAAATCAATTTCTAAACAGAGATCGAAGACATTAGATCATGTCGAGAAATTGCTTTTGCTTTGGATAACTTAAAAACAGTGCTGGAGACAGCGTATCGAAAGCAATTATTTGCGAGAAAGCTAAAAAGATACACGCTGGTCTCACGAAAAATCAAGCAAGAACTAGCCAGGAAAGCGAGGTGTTTAAAGCCAGCCATTTTTTTACACGAGAACGGATTAATCATTTTTACATTACTTCTTATGGAAAAGGTTGGTTTGGTATACGTCCTATTCGGTATAAGTCCAAACACCAGGAACGGATTAAGGTCGTATACCGAGGTTCCACTGTATTTATTTTCTCCCAAAGCAAAATAATCATAAAACACAGTCATTTCCAATTAAAGAAAAGCACCTTGTTAATTTTAAATCATATTGTTACTTCATTAATTCATTTTCCATTTGCTTCAAGTAAAAACAAATTTACGATATTATATGTTAAATATAATACTTTTCTAGAAAAATATTCTTCAAATTTATTTTATATAATAATAATAATAGTTTTTTGCACCTAAAATATAGTATTCTTTGTTTAAATCAGAAAAATATATCAAATCTCTGAAAAACGCTGGTTGCGCATTCATCAGTTCAGAAATTATCTTGTTGTTTCCTTATAATTTCATGTTTAAAATGTTAAAATATTTAAGTATTTACTACAGCTCTCTTGGCTGACATAAATTCTTATCTTAAAGGAAAATTTATGATAAAAAAATTTTTTTGTTGTTGTTGTTGTTGTAAGAGAAATGGAAATTTCAAGGAAAGACTGTCAGAATTGATCACAACTTTTACAAAATTTAGCCTTGATTCATCAATTAACATTATTGTGAAGATTCATATAATTTTAACTTCGTGATTTATTATAGTGTATCCAAAAAGCTTTTAGACTATTTTAATACATAAAAGAAACAGCAACATTCAGGTGTTATTAGATCTTGTCATATTTAAAGTTATCCCTTCCACTCCTAATATTACATCAGTCCTAGCAGTTCTTCCATTTTTGAAAGACTATTGAAATTCTTTGTTTGGAATAGTGCATAGCCCTGGGAACAATTTTGTTTTCATGTCCTCAATAGCCTCAATGCATCTATCTTTCAGTAGGATTTTCAGCTTTGCAAACAAAGAAGTTTGATGGTGCCCAGATATAGGAAGTATACAAGTCTTAAATTATATTTGACATATACACCATTGTACAGATAAGAAAGACGCCACAAAAAATTAAACACATCAAAAAATAGCTAGTGCGCACAAAAAAATTATAAAAAAAAACCTAGTCAAAAAATTCGAACAGAATAATGTAAGCCAATCCTGCAGGAATCCAGATTGTACAGCCCTGTCTCGATACTATGCTTTAAATTATATTTTTAATCATAAACGCGCGAGAAATATAGGACATTCTATATCTTATAAATTAAATAATGGTGCTTACTGAGTACCATTCCAATTTTGAACATTACCAAATTGAATCTAGCGTGTGAAACCTGATGCAGGCTTATGAAGTAGGCCAAAAACATTTATGTTCTTAGTATGTTTTCTGGAAATGCAAGGATAGTGCTGAGATTTTTCAGGTATTCATAGTATTCTGATAAGAATCTAGTTGTAACTTTGAATTGTAATATTCATTGGGTTGTTTGTATATTTAATTATTAGTGTGCGGATTTGTATACTTTTAAAACCCCAAAACATGCGTGCTTATATGTTCTTAATTAAAAAAGGTAAAATATGCAACCTTTTTATTTTGATTGTGTGAATGATTTTATTTAAAAGAATCTTATGACATTTTAAACATTTTCAAAAATTTAACATTATATGAACATTCAAAAAACATTATGTATGCTCTGTTGAAATGGTGAAAAACCAAAAGTTGTTTCGTATGTTTGGGGTTAATGTTGTACCAATTTCTATTCAGAATGAGATCTCTTGACATTGTAACATGTTGCAGATATATACTTGAAGTTGATGACATTTTCTGAATCAATCTTTAATCAAGAAGAACCTGCATTCATTTCCTGATAGAATGGCATCTGTCTTAAATTAAAAACCCAGATTTTGATGTTTTACTTAATTTTTCCTCAGCTTTAATACTAGTCTGAGCAGGGACTTAAGATAGTGAATCTTTGATATCTCTTAGTACTTGCAGTGTTTCTGTCAGAGGTAATCCAGCTGTTTCCATCTTGATACTTAGGAATAGAAAGTAAAAATGAGCGAAGATTATGCCAAATTGGTGATATTAAACTAGGAAAAAGCATTACTACAAATAAAAAAATTACATTAAGTGCATCATATTTTTTTAATAAATATGATACAAGTTAAAATCACCTTCTTAATCCTAGTATTATGGCAACTGTTGAACTCTTTCCTTATTTCCAAAAGAATCTTGAGAATTGGCAATATAGCGAGACAATTCTCTATTAAAACTTTGAACCATTTCTTTGATGCTGTTGAAATGATTGTTGTAGAATTTCCACAACTCAATCCATGCTTTCCAACATGTTAGCTCTACCACCAAAGCCTGTGTTAACATGTCTTGCGTGATATTGTTGAGTCCTCAAAAGTATTTTAACAAATACTTTCAAAATCAAATTGTTTACCTTATGAAATGATCATTGTATATCTTCTGCAACTCCATGGTGGCCTTGTGATGTGGATCAACTTAGGATAAAATGTATGCAAGTTGTGCGTGACCTTGACTATATGGAGCTGCATCAATTAGTAGTAGAAAAAAAATGAGTGTCATTTGCCCTTATGCTTATAAGATTTGTAAGGAATCATTACAAATTTGGACATTGTTCCATTGTTTACTTTACGGTTTGGCAGAATGGCTGCTTTATTGGAATCTAATTTTCCTATGATAAAATTGACAATAAATCAACTATTGGAAACTGTTGTTTTGTTCATACTGTTCAAGTGGGAAAATTCCCAATATTAAATCAGTTTTTGTCTATAGCTGATGCATATTCAATTGGTAGATCTTTTTATGTAAACCTTCATTGTTTGGAATAGGTTTATTTGTAAACTTTGTAGAAAATTCTTGAAAGAGAGAACATCCAATTTCTTGAATTGTATATTTGCAGCTAATTAGTGCATCGCACATTTCTTGATTAACTGTGTCTTCTGTTTTACTTGAACCACTTTCAGTTCATAAAGTTTGCTTTATTTTACTGTGTGAGAATGCTATCCATGAAAATACAATGTATTACAGTTTCCACGTGCTGATTGAGCCGAAACAGTTATGAAGCAAAAAAAGAATTTTTGAATCTGTTGTAAAAGTCGTCCAGACATCCACTTTTAAAGCTAAATGCAGATTTATTTTATCTTTTGCATTTTGGTTTTAGATTTTAACTAAATATCAACTCAGTCATCAGTAGTGATGTCCAATATCATAAAATCTGTAATCAGTATAAATGATATAAATATTGTGCAATAATTGATAACAGGAAATCAATATTGTCATCATGTGATTTAAGTTAGACCCACGTGAGGAATTGTCTGCGTGAACTGTCAGTAGATTCATATAAGAAATTGTAACCAGATGGATGGATGAACAGTTAGCATTATATACCTATGTAACCTTTAAGTTAAATATTGCAGGTGGCCGAAGATGGTCTAGTGAAGATCAAAATGCATCCCACAAATAAAATTAGACTGTTTTTCGATGCGATCTAGATTGACGGTCGCTAACCTTTATGACCTCGTGGACCATTAAAACTCACAATTTGGAATCCTACTGACCACTATCGTAAATTGTTTTAAACGATACAAACATCTATAGAATAATTATCATAAAAGTTCTATTTTACTTTATTTTGGCTTATTAATATGAAATTCACTTTTTTAATTATAAAAAATTAGTGCGAAGTTTGTTGCTACTTGATTGAAATATGTTCATGGATTCTTGGCTCTCTTCCACAAGGACAACAATTGCACTCACAGAATTATTTATTGTTGATTGTTATCAATAAATAATGTCAATAAATCAATAAACAGTAATTTCGTGTTTGGTTTTAGATTTGAATTAAAAAAAAACCCAATGAGTGATAAAAAGCAACCAAGGATTTTGCATTTCTTTTGTAATACTTTGCATAACCTTGAGTCAGTCAATGTCCAAATTTCTCCATGGACCATCAAAATTTTCTCGTAGACTACACGGACAACTGCTGATCTAGATTTTGTTGGCTCCGTTACAATTTGATAAGCCTTGAATATCTCCACCAGTTATAACAAGTCTTCATTTGGCATTGTCTCAAGACAAATACTACTTCAATGCATTAATATGAAGGGCCTTTACACATTGCTCAAATATAGTGGACAGACAAGTCACATTCTTTTAACCCAGCATTATCAGGACTGATGCAGTGCCAGGTTATCAAATATTCCACCTTATTGGACAGTGAAAGTTTTAATGGTTTTTTTTTTTTTCTGTCCCTGGACACAATTTTATCCATATCTTTGCATGCAAAACTGTACAAATATCCCTTTTACAATTATTTAAGTTGAGTAAACAGGAAAAAATCACACAGTATCAGAATGGGTGAATATGGAGCTTGTGGAACCGTATTTGTTGAATTTTTGGCCAAAAATTCACAAACAACAAGAGCAGATGAGCAGATGCGTTATCATATAAATAAAATCCATGAGTTTTCTTGCCACAAATCAGGTTGTTTTCTACGAATTGCTTCACACGGACGATGCAAAACACTCTAATAATAATCTTTGTTGGCGGGTTGACCATTTGGAAGGAATTTGCGATGTACATTGCCTTTGCAATATAAGAAAACGGTCAACAAAATCTCGATTTTTGACTTGACTTTAATGTGGTCTTTTTTGGTCTTGCTTTACTTATCAAGTTCCATTCACTTGACTGTGGTCTTCTTTCAATGTCAAAAGCGTAGATCCATGTTTTGTCACCCATAATGATGCACTTTAGGAACTATTCACCTTGAGAAACCATTTCCTCAGCCACTTGAACATATTGTTGTTTTTCAAAAAATTTTTTGGGATGACTTAAGAAGCAACCGCACCACAAGGAAGAAGAAAATTTGTCTCCAGACATCCAAAGTGAAAGTAATGTTAATTACATTTTTTGACAGTGCAGGGCATTATACACAAGGAATTAGTACCATAGGGTGTTACAGTTGTCAGTGCCGTATACTACAAATAGGTCATGCAGCAATTAAAAAGATTTTTCTGTGTTTCATCAGTTTGGATTGTGTCATCTTCTGTGATAACACCCTTGTACATTCATTGTTGCTTGTGACATCATTTCTGATAAAACATGATGATTCAGCTTCAATGCCCTCCTTATTCTCTGGATCTGGCTCCTGCTGATTTCGTGCTCTTCCCCTGCTGAAGATGGCTCTGAAATAAACTCATTTCAAGGATGTTCTGGGCATCCAATGCATTGTGATAGCAGAACTTATGGCCTTTACATCTATTTTCAGAGGCCTTCTGTAATCTGTACCAGCAATGCTTATGATATATTAAGTTTATTTTCCTTTAAGCTCTATCTCCTCTAACATAATCTCCAACAATTATGTCCTTTTGATTTAATTTTTACACTGGTTCAGTAGAAATCATAGACTGTGTATACTGTATTCTCAAATTCAAACTATTAAAATAGACTTGAATGTCTTATTAATAATAATGTTTTCTGAAAAGAGAAAACAGTTAACAAATGCATACCTTTTGCTTCTTTTCAGCACATACTGGTTAAAATAAACATTTCTGGTCATTTAAGTAGCCCTCATACAAATTGTGAATTTTGCATTCTTTGGAGTGATCAGCTAGATTTACATTAATAATATAGACCTGAATCACCTTTTTGATTCATTGTTCATAGCATGTTATGAACAATGAGCAAAGTTTTGATTCAAATTCAGCTGAAAATGCTCATGAACTACATCAATGTCCCTATTATAACTCAACTCAAGAATGATTTAGTTTGCTGTTTAGTCTAGAGCAGGGGTTCCAACGGGAGTTCTGCGGAACCCCAGGATTCTGCCAATAAAATCCGTCAAATCTAGTGATATATGAATGTGCAGATGTGGAATGCGAGATGTAATTGTTGTAATCTGGGATCAAGTCCTCTTATGACGTTCTATACATGTGCTAGAGTTATTTATAGCTTTATAAACAGTGGGGACTGATTTATTGGTACGAACCAAAATTGTGATATAATGTTTGACAAGATAATGGAANGAAAAGTTTTCAGAAATATTTAATTTACTTATTTTCTGATCATTGAACTATAATTTCAACCCATTAATAGAAAACTTTGGCAAACCTTGTCTATAAAGAATTTTTGATTGAAAGTTATATTATCAAAGTAAAGGGACAGCTTTCAGTGGGACAATGATAAAATTTAAAGCATGGGTCCAGCAGGTAATGGTTGATATTGATCCCTTGGGTCAAATTAGTTGCGGATCAGTTTAAATGGTTCATTAAGAATTGTTAATCCAGTGGGTTATGTATATGACAGGTTCAAGGTGTTATAAATTTTCACAAATTTTGACTTTGCTTTAAAAATGTAGTGATAGAGACCACTCCATGTACTTAGTGAAGGAAACATATTGTCAGAAATGTGACTATGTCACTGTGCGTTATCAAAAAGGGACACTTGAACTTTATAAAACTCCCAGCACCTCAGCCGAGTACTGTGCATTGCCTGGCCAAAATAAATGAAATGATATATAGATCTCTATGAAAACAGCGTGTGAATTAATATTGGCTCACTAGATTTATTTATTTTTATTAACTGTATTAGCAAAAAAATAAAACATGATGGTCGATAAAAGCTCAATGACCACTGAAGGGGTTGACAGTTAAAACAGTTTGGGGGACCCCTAGTTTAAAGAAACTTTTAGTACCTTATATGTCCTTGTCTTGTCTAGATACATGTGGTTCATGGAGTCATATAGACACTATGCTATCCTGTGAGAGATTTGCTCACGGATATTGCAACTGCTATTCCAGATATTTCATATATACAGATGGTCAAAGCTGACTTCCTATTTGATTCCACAAATGCTCAATAGAGAACAGATCTGGATACCAGGCAAACCAAAAAAAGTGTGGCAACACAACAGACGCATTTCTGGAAAACCCTAGCTTTGTGTGGTATAGCATTATCTTGCTAGAAAATCATGCTTATAGATCTTCCATGAAAAACAACATATTATCATCAGGATTACTTGACTGTAACACTTTGTCATTGATATCTGACTGTCATACAGAATGGCTCCTCAGACCAGCACAAAATCAGTGAGGGCATTAAGCTGCTGCTCAGTAAAAGTGGAATTGAAGTGCTTACCTGTGGTCTTCCATGTTATAACATAGTGGTTGTCTGTTCCCAAACAGAACTGGAATTCGTTACTGAAGACAACACACTCTTAATCTATGCTTCTCTGTCATGACACAATTGAGATGAAGCTGATAACATTAGGGTGTTAATGCCAGGATGTATAGCAGTTGTCTTGCATGCAAATTTTAGTTGCTTCTCAATGGTGTGGAAAGATAGAGGTTCTGTAATGGCCTTGCACCTGTCTTTGGATGGCGGGCAGACACTGTTATAGCAGTCATGCTTGTCTTTTGATTAGGCAATCATCTTTCCTGATCTGTCTGGGATGTCCAGAGACTGCTTGCCCTATGTGTGTGCTCTGATTTATTCACTTCCCCAATATCACTTCATAATAAGATTAGAATGGCCCAGATGTCTGGCCATTCTGCCAGACATCTGCTTTCTTAAACTCCACCTGAAAATTCTGAACAAAATGAGCTTATGCAAGCCTTTTTATAGGCTACTGGGGGTAGCAATTTTAAGGCACTTTGTAGCATTATCTAATGTACAATCATTTATACACTCATCCAAGATGTAACAGTTGACAGACAATTCTATGTGCAGTACTTTTTGTCAGTGATTGTATAACTGTTACTTGATTATGATAAATTTTTATCATATTTTTTAATAGAAAGTATTAATATCTTTATTCTAAATTTTTAATAAGTAATTTTAGTTCATTATTGATTTTATTTTAATTTTTACAAATTATGTATTGTAATAAGGATTATATTGATACATTTAAATATAAAAATTTTTATAGTTTACTAGATAATATTTAGATTAAGGTGTTTGGGATTGTTTTTCAATGAATTTTCATCATAAAAAGAAATTTTATACTATATATTTGTTGAGATATTGATCAATAAAAATGTATAAATCACTCATTTTAAATTTTAAGCATTAAAATTATCTTTTAAGCAAGGAATATAAAATGTTAATTATTTGTCTGTTTTTCCACTTGGTATTTTGGATTGTTTTGCAGTTGGTGCCCGTGGCCCTATTACAAATGGCCCCATGCACACCCGTCCCTTAGTGGCACTACTTGATGGTAGGGATTGTTCAGTGGAGATGCCAATTTTGAAGGATGTGGCTACAGTGGCCTTCTGTGATGCCCAGTCCACCCAAGAGATACATGAAAAGGTAATACATTTTATTTTGGTTCCTTCAATTATGTTATTTTTATTTCTTTTTACTTTATTTCAAACTAGTAAACAACTTTGTAAAAATCAAATATAAGTATGTATATCTATGTATTGGGAGATAGGTGTAAAATGCTGAACTCATTTCAAAAAAGTCAATACAGAACAGAATATATATTTAGTTTATTAGTATAGTGGTACCTCATACTTTGAATGACTCTAACTTCAATGCTTCAGAGTTTGAAAACTAAATTTGACAAAAATTTGCCTTGGAGTTTGAACGATTCTTTGAAGTTCAAACTGTGCACACAATGAAAAATGCGCTGAAAAAAGTGTAAACATAATCTATTGTGCATCCAAGTTGTTTCACTTATATGCCTTTTGTACTTTTATTGCTTTATTTTTGGTGTGTTTGGTTATATATTGTGTGTAATTTTTTGTTACTCATCGATTTTTTTATGATTTCTTACTGTAATTTTTCTTCATTGACAGCCTTTAGACATCCCATACTTTTTTTATCCTTCGGTTCGAAATTTCTTGAACAGTATTTTTTGAATGTTCGAAGTTTAGTAGCATCTTTCCCATACACATTACGAATTGCTTTTATTGTCTGTGCGCTATTATATCCTTTCCAAAACTTCAAAGCATGTGCCCAATAGGCATTTTATCTGAAGAAATTTCAATTTGATGTTGTTCAAGCAAAATGTGAAGAAATAAGTTTAAATAATCTTTTAAACAAAAAATAAAACAATCTGAGAATAGAAATAATGTGAGAGTGTTTGTTATAATATATATGTGATTTAATTATAACGTTCAATGTTAAGTAATGACAGCTGTTAATAATGCGCAAAAACTTTCTGTTGAACACAGTATAACTATTACTTATTAACCATAGCATTCGAGAAGTGCGTAGAAGCAACGAAGCTTAAGAGGAAGGTTGTAATATCAACGATTGAAATGAAAAAGGAACTTATAAACACGAAAGTGACATATGCACAGTAGATCTGGTGGCGACGTTTAAGGTGCCGAAGTTCACAGTATGCAACTAATTAATGCAATTTTCATTTTATTACACAGTATTTACATATTTTATTTATTGTTAGGGAATTTGATTCTGTTATTCTTACTTAAAACAGCAAATACCCATTTCAATAAACTTTAAATTATGTTTATTGTTTAGGATCTGGGAATGGATTAATTGACTTTTCATTATTTCTAATGGGAAAAATTACTTCTGATTTCAAGTGATTCAGAGTTTGAATTAAATTTGAAATATGAGACACCATTTTATTACTATTAAAGCTTATAAATTACCATATAAATGCTTGTTTAAAATATAATTTCACTATAACTAGTAGAACTGCTTATTTTGTTTATTCCACTTGATTAACTAGTTTTAAATAAAAAAATTTTTTAAATATTTATCAGTATTGAAATAAATAAATTATATTCGATACAGAATAAATTTTTATACAGATATGAATTCATTAATAAAACTATATAGTTCTTTGCAATAAAAATCTTTAGATAAAGGGAAAAAAAGGGATCTCTCTCCTTCTCTTTTCTTCTTTTTGTTGTTTATAAATGCATTGATATCGTATTACTACAGCTACTTTGATAAATTATCTCTGTTCCTCATAATGAATTATCCTGTTCACAGAT
Source organism: Centruroides sculpturatus (assembly GCF_000671375.1). Taxonomy (NCBI): domain Eukaryota; kingdom Metazoa; phylum Arthropoda; class Arachnida; order Scorpiones; family Buthidae; genus Centruroides; species Centruroides sculpturatus. The sequence continues at coordinate 523,313 of NW_019385055.1, read as the reverse complement.
AAGGCTGAATATCCAACAGAGGGCATAGTTCATCGCTTTATTCAATTATTATAAATAAACAGTTAAAATGAATAAAGTTTTCATCAATTCAGTAACTACAGCATTTTGTTAATTTGTATTACAAAATAATAATAATCATTACGTATCCGGAATATATCATAAATAGAAAAACTACCTAAGTGTAATAAACAATATTTAGTGAAATTAATAATATAATAAAGATATAATNTATATATATATATATATATATATGATTGACCCAAATTTTAAAAATATAAATATAGCTTATTGGAAATTTGCCATTATTCGTGCCAGCTTTTTAGAAATAATGCGTGCATGTAAGTTTTATAATAAACTCTGAAAGTACATCAGTCTCAAAATTTCTGATAAAGTTTAACTCTGTAAGTTTAATTTTTTTATTTTGATTTCAAAATAATACTTTGCTTTAAAAAATGGATATATAACTTTTATTCGCGTCGGCTAATCGACGTATGATAAATTAATTGATTACGTTTAAACTATTAAAATTTAAAAATAGAGAAGATAATAGAGATTAATTTTATTAAATTGTTGAAGATTTGCCAAATATTTATGCAACTTTAAGTTATTTGAGTATTTGGCATAGTTGGCCATCCAGGAAAAGTGTAGCAAAAAACAAAACCTAGCAATAATTGTTGTAGACGAAACACGAAACGTGAAACTACTCTTTAATGTATCGAAACAACATAATTTTCGAATAAAGATGCCTATCTCTTTGAAAACAAACAGAATTATTTTTTTATTTAATTAATTCTTTTATTACAAGTTTTATTGCAGTAAGATAAAACTTGTTAAAGTAGATGTTATTTTATTAAAAATAGAACAGAAACGACTAATTAATTTTAATTGGAATTTGTATTAGAAAAATTTAATTTGTTGCAATCCAGAAAGTCTGAAGTTCAAGTAAAATCAATAAACACTTAGCTGAATAATAATAATAGTATATGCAGAAATAAAAAAAAACGTTACTTCTTATTAGATATATTTCACTTTTACTTTTCCTGACTGTTATGACGGAGGGAAAGTATGGCGATCCGGCAAAAATTGACCCCTCCAGATTTTTTATTTTTGGACTTGGGACACCTTGAAATGTCGAGAAATGCAAAATAATTTGGGGGCGATTTCTGTATGTATGGATGTTAGTATATGTGGAGGAATGACTTCGTTCACCTCTTTGAAGCTTAACTCCTGTGCTTTTTGTGGGAAATTTTAAGTTTTCGGGGAGGTTTGTTTATTGGAGGGATCGTTGCTATTAAATTTGGTAGTTAAAGGTCGAGGGGGTTGGGAGATAATCAGTGTTGGATTAATGACAATTTTTACTGGTTATTGGCATTTACAATTGTTTTTTTTTATAAAAGTCATCCCTACCCTCAAAATTAAGCTTTTTTTTTTTTGCCATTTTATAATAGTTAAAAAATGTGTTTTATTTAAAAACTTTTTATAACAGATGGCACCACCAAAAATTTTAAATGTTGCCAGGGAAGTTGAGCAACTTGTTACTGATTTATTTTTAAAAAATGGCATTTGTTAAAAAGGAATATAGATTAACAAATTAAGTTTCGAACAACTATAGATTGAAGAAAATTTTGCAGATAAATACAATCTAGATTAAACAATGATTATGTTTTATAAATTCTGTTCATAAACGAATTTTGTGTTTGTTGATGTGAATATTGTACAGTACATATTCCTTATTTTGAGATATTTTTATTAGAACTGCTGCAAATTTATTTACAGTGGAACCTCGGTATACGTCTGCTTTAGAATACGTCCAATTCGGAATACGTCCTGTTTGGATGGAACAAATTTTGCTCGGTATACGACTTTTGTTCGGTATACGACTTAATTCAATTATACGCGCCATGTATGAACAAGTAGCACTATCGGTGTACTACACTAGACTAGACGTTCGCGGTGCTACGGTTTATAACTTTGTTAAATTTTTTCTGATTTTTAATTTGTAAGTAACAGTTTATTATTTTTATTAATCATGAATTGCAAAAGGGCAACAGAAAAATAAAAAATGACTAGAATCACAACGGAACTGAAAAACAAGATTGTTGAGAAATATGAAGGTGGCACACGTGTTCGAGATTTAACAAGATTTAACTGTTGCATTCCGTATTCCGAGAACGACGATATCGACAATCGTGAAAAATAAAGACATTATTAAATGTGCTAACGTTGAGAAAGGGATTAAATTAATTTCTAAACAGAGATCGAAGACATTAGATCATGTCGAGAAATTGCTTTTGCTTTGGATAACTTAAAAACAGTGCTGGAGACAGCGTATCGAAAGCAATTATTTGCGAGAAAGCTAAAAAGATACACGCTGGTCTCACGAAAAATCAAGCAAGAACTAGCCAGGAAAGCGAGGTGTTTAAAGCCAGCCATTTTTTTACACGAGAACGGATTAATCATTTTTACATTACTTCTTATGGAAAAGGTTGGTTTGGTATACGTCCTATTCGGTATAAGTCCAAACACCAGGAACGGATTAAGGTCGTATACCGAGGTTCCACTGTATTTATTTTCTCCCAAAGCAAAATAATCATAAAACACAGTCATTTCCAATTAAAGAAAAGCACCTTGTTAATTTTAAATCATATTGTTACTTCATTAATTCATTTTCCATTTGCTTCAAGTAAAAACAAATTTACGATATTATATGTTAAATATAATACTTTTCTAGAAAAATATTCTTCAAATTTATTTTATATAATAATAATAATAGTTTTTTGCACCTAAAATATAGTATTCTTTGTTTAAATCAGAAAAATATATCAAATCTCTGAAAAACGCTGGTTGCGCATTCATCAGTTCAGAAATTATCTTGTTGTTTCCTTATAATTTCATGTTTAAAATGTTAAAATATTTAAGTATTTACTACAGCTCTCTTGGCTGACATAAATTCTTATCTTAAAGGAAAATTTATGATAAAAAAATTTTTTTGTTGTTGTTGTTGTTGTAAGAGAAATGGAAATTTCAAGGAAAGACTGTCAGAATTGATCACAACTTTTACAAAATTTAGCCTTGATTCATCAATTAACATTATTGTGAAGATTCATATAATTTTAACTTCGTGATTTATTATAGTGTATCCAAAAAGCTTTTAGACTATTTTAATACATAAAAGAAACAGCAACATTCAGGTGTTATTAGATCTTGTCATATTTAAAGTTATCCCTTCCACTCCTAATATTACATCAGTCCTAGCAGTTCTTCCATTTTTGAAAGACTATTGAAATTCTTTGTTTGGAATAGTGCATAGCCCTGGGAACAATTTTGTTTTCATGTCCTCAATAGCCTCAATGCATCTATCTTTCAGTAGGATTTTCAGCTTTGCAAACAAAGAAGTTTGATGGTGCCCAGATATAGGAAGTATACAAGTCTTAAATTATATTTGACATATACACCATTGTACAGATAAGAAAGACGCCACAAAAAATTAAACACATCAAAAAATAGCTAGTGCGCACAAAAAAATTATTAAAAAAAAACCGTCAAAAAATTCGAACAGAATAATGTAAGCCAATCCTGCAGGAATCCAGATTGTACAGCCCTGTCTCGATACTATGCTTTAAATTATATTTTTAATCATAAACGTGCGAGAAATATAGGACATTCTATATCTTATAAATTAAATAATGGTGCTTACTGAGTACCATTCCAATTTTGAACATTACCAAATTGAATCTAGCGTGTGAAACCTGATGCAGGCTTATGAAGTAGGCCAAAAACATTTATGTTCTTAGTATGTTTTCTGGAAATGCAAGGATAAGTGCTGAGATTTTTCAGGTATTCATAGTATTCTGATAAGAATCTAGTTGTAACTTTGAATTGTAATATTCATTGGGTTGTTTGTATATTTAATTATTAGTGTGCGGATTTGTATACTTTTAAAACCCCAAAACATGCGTGCTTATATGTTCTTAATTAAAAAAGGTAAAATATGCAACCTTTTTATTTTGATTGTGTGAATGATTTTATTTAAAAGAATCTTATGACATTTTAAACATTTTCAAAAATTTAACATTATATGAACATTCAAAAAACATTATGTATGCTCTGTTGAAATGGTGAAAAACCAAAAGTTGTTTCGTATGTTTGGGGTTAATGTTGTACCAATTTCTATTCAGAATGAGATCTCTTGACATTGTAACATGTTGCAGATATATACTTGAAGTTGATGACATTTTCTGAATCAATCTTTAATCAAGAAGAACCTGCATTCATTTCCTGATAGAATGGCATCTGTCTTAAATTAAAAACCCAGATTTTGATGTTTTACTTAATTTTTCCTCAGCTTTAATACTAGTCTGAGCAGGGACTTAAGATAGTGAATCTTTGATATCTCTTAGTACTTGCAGTGTTTCTGTCAGAGGTAATCCAGCTGTTTCCATCTTGATACTTAGGAATAGAAAGTAAAAATGAGCGAAGATTATGCCAAATTGGTGATATTAAACTAGGAAAAAGCATTACTACAAATAAAAAAATTACATTAAGTGCATCATATTTTTTTAATAAATATGATACAAGTAAAAATCACCTTCTTAATCCTAGTATTATGGCAACTGTTGAACTCTTTCCTTATTTCCAAAAGAATCTTGAGAATTGGCAATATAGCGAGACAATTCTCTATTAAAACTTTGAACCATTTCTTTGATGCTGTTGAAATGATTGTTGTAGAATTTCCACAACTCAATCCATGCTTTCCAACATGTTAGCTCTACCACCAAAGCCTGTGTTAACATGTCTTGCGTGATATTGTTGAGTCCTCAAAAGTATTTTAACAAATACTTTCAAAATCAAATTGTTTACCTTATGAAATGATCATTGTATATCTTCTGCAACTCCATGGTGGCCGTGTGATGTGGATCAACTTAGGATAAAATGTATGCAAGTTGTGCGTGACCTTGACTATATGGAGCTGCATCAATTAGTAGTAGAAAAAAAATGAGTGTCATTTGCCCTTATGCTTATAAGATTTGTAAGGAATCATTACAAATTTGGACATTGTTCCATTGTTTACTTTACGGTTTGGCAGAATGGCTGCTTTATTGGAATCTAATTTTCCTATGATAAAATTGACAATAAATCAACTATTGGAAACTGTTGTTTTGTTCATACTGTTCAAGTGGGAAAATTCCCAATATTAAATCAGTTTTTGTCTATAGCTGATGCATATTCAATTGGTAGATCTTTTTATGTAAACCTTCATTGTTTGGAATAGGTTTATTTGTAAACTTTGTAGAAAATTCTTGAAAGAGAGAACATCCAATTTCTTGAATTGTATATTTGCAGCTAATTAGTGCATCGCACATTTCTTGATTAACTGTGTCTTCTGTTTTACTTGAACCACTTTCAGTTCATAAAGTTTGCTTTATTTTACTGTGTGAGAATGCTATCCATGAAAATACAATGTATTACAGTTTCCACGTGCTGATTGAGCCGAAACAGTTATGAAGCAAAAAAAGAATTTTTGAATCTGTTGTAAAAGTCGTCCAGACATCCACTTTTAAAGCTAAATGCAGATTTATTTTATCTTTTGCATTTTGGTTTTAGATTTTAACTAAATATCAACTCAGTCATCAGTAGTGATGTCCAATATCATAAAATCTGTAATCAGTATAAATGATATAAATATTGTGCAATAATTGATAACAGGAAATCAATATTGTCATCATGTGATTTAAGTTAGACCCACGTGAGGAATTGTCTGCGTGAACTGTCAGTAGATTCATATAAGAAATTGTAACCAGATGGATGGATGAACAGTTAGCATTATATACCTATGTAACCTTTAAGTTAAATATTGCAGGTGGCCGAAGATGGTCTAGTGAAGATCAAAATGCATCCCACAAATAAAATTAGACTGTTTTTCGATGCGATCTAGATTGACGGTCGCTAACCTTTATGACCTCGTGGACCATTAAAACTCACAATTTGGAATCCTACTGACCACTATCGTAAATTGTTTTAAACGATACAAACATCTATAGAATAATTATCATAAAAGTTCTATTTTACTTTATTTTGGCTTATTAATATGAAATTCACTTTTTTAATTATAAAAAATTAGTGCGAAGTTTGTTGCTACTTGATTGAAATATGTTCATGGATTCTTGGCTCTCTTCCACAAGGACAACAATTGCACTCACAGAATTATTTATTGTTGATTGTTATCAATAAATAATGTCAATAAATCAATAAACAGTAATTTCGTGTTTGGTTTTAGATTTGAATTAAAAAAAAACCCAATGAGTGATAAAAAGCAACCAAGGATTTTGCATTTCTTTTGTAATACTTTGCATAACCTTGAGTCAGTCAATGTCCAAATTTCTCCATGGACCATCAAAATTTTCTCGTAGACTACACGGACAACTGCTGATCTAGATTTTGTTGGCTCCGTTACAATTTGATAAGCCTTGAATATCTCCACCAGTTATAACAAGTCTTCATTTGGCATTGTCTCAAGACAAATACTACTTCAATGCATTAATATGAAGGGCCTTTACACATTGCTCAAATATAGTGGACAGACAAGTCACATTCTTTTAACCCAGCATTATCAGGACTGATGCAGTGCCAGGTTATCAAATATTCCACCTTATTGGACAGTGAAAGTTTTAATGGTTTTTTTTTTTTTCTGTCCCTGGACACAATTTTATCCATATCTTTGCATGCAAAACTGTACAAATATCCCTTTTACAATTATTTAAGTTGAGTAAACAGGAAAAAATCACACAGTATCAGAATGGGTGAATATGGAGCTTGTGGAACCGTATTTGTTGAATTTTTGGCCAAAAATTCACAAACAACAAGAGCAGATGAGCAGATGCATTATCATATAAATAAAATCCATGAGTTTTCTTGCCACAAATCAGGTTGTTTTCTACGAATTGCTTCACACGGACGATGCAAAACACTCTAATAATAATCTTTGTTGGCGGGTTGACCATTTGGAAGGAATTTGCGATGTACATTGCCTTTGCAATATAAGAAAACGGTCAGCAAAATCTTGATTTTTGACTTGACTTTAATGTGGTCTTTTTTGGTCTTGCTTTACTTATCAAGTTCCATTCACTTGACTGTGGTCTTCTTTCAATGTCAAAAGCGTAGATCCATGTTTTGTCACCCATAATGATGCACTTTAGGAACTATTCACCTTGAGAAACCATTTCCTCAGCCACTTGAACATATTGTTGTTTTTCAAAAAATTTTTTGGGATGACTTAAGAAGCAACCGCACCACAAGGAAGAAGAAAATTTGTCTCCAGACATCCAAAGTGAAAGTAATGTTAATTACATTTTTTGACAGTGCAGGGCATTATACACAAGGAATTAGTACCATAGGGTGTTACAGTTGTCAGTGCCGTATACTACAAATAGGTCATGCAGCAATTAAAAAGATTTTTCTGTGTTTCATCAGTTTGGATTGTGTCATCTTCTGTGATAACACCCTTGTACATTCATTGTTGCTTGTGACATCATTTCTGATAAAACATGATGATTCAGCTTCAATGCCCTCCTTATTCTCTGGATCTGGCTCCTGCTGATTTCGTGCTCTTCCCCTGCTGAAGATGGCTCTGAAATAAACTCATTTCAAGGATGTTCTGGGCATCCAATGCATTGTGATAGCAGAACTTATGGCCTTTACATCTATTTTCAGAGGCCTTCTGTAATCTGTACCAGCAATGCTTATGATATATTAAGTTTATTTTCCTTTAAGCTCTATCTCCTCTAACATAATCTCCAACAATTATGTCCTTTTGATTTAATTTTTACACTGGTTCAGTAGAAATCATAGACTGTGTATACTGTATTCTCAAATTCAAACTATTAAAATAGACTTGAATGTCTTATTAATAATAATGTTTTCTGAAAAGAGAAAACAGTTAACAAATGCATACCTTTTGCTTCTTTTCAGCACATACTGGTTAAAATAAACATTTCTGGTCATTTAAGTAGCCCTCATACAAATTGTGAATTTTGCATTCTTTGGAGTGATCAGCTAGATTTACATTAATAATATAGACCTGAATCACCTTTTTGATTCATTGTTCATAGCATGTTATGAACAATGAGCAAAGTTTTGATTCAAATTCAGCTGAAAATGCTCATGAACTACATCAATGTCCCTATTATAACTCAACTCAAGAATGATTTAGTTTGCTGTTTAGTCTAGAGCAGGGGTTCCAACGGGAGTTCTGCGGAACCCCAGGATTCTGCCAATAAAATCCGTCAAATCTAGTGATATATGAATGTGCAGATGTGGGATGCGAGATGTAATTGTTGTAATCTGGGATCAAGTCCTCTTATGACGTTCTATACATGTGCTAGAGTTATTTATAGCTTTATAAACAGTGGGGACTGATTTATTGGTACGAACCAAAATTGTGATATAATGTTTGACAAGATAATGGAAATGATAAAACTTGACCTAAAGCTAGAAAATCATTAAAAAGTATCCAACATATAAATAATAATACACAGTCGTTAAACATACTTTAATTTGTTGATATCTGTAGTGCAAGCGTATTGAATCTAATGACGGGAGTGGCCAGTCAGCTTCCCAATGGTACCGAACTGTACATTCTATGATACTAGTGACGAGCGTCACGTCATCGAGGGGCTAATTAATGTCCCGTCATCTGTATTGTGTTGTAGTGCAATGGTACAGTGTACAAGTGGGCATATTGATCAAAGATCAGTTTAAGTACTTTTCATATAAAAATACAGTGGGAATTATATAAATTTATAGTGCTTTAAGTATTGTGTATACCCCAAATTAAAATATTGTGGAACATTGGCTGAGAGGAGTTTTGAAGAAGAATGTAACAAGTACTTGAAATGTTTCAAGTGATGAGGAGACTAAGTGGGTAGATACAAATCCAGGCACACGAGCACTGTTTAAAATATAGAAAGAAAAAACGTTTAACCCTTCACACTAATGACCAGTTTGTTATTATTATTTTTCTTTTTTTGTACATTTTCAATAAATTGTTTTTGGTGTTTCTGTTTTATTTATATCATTGTCAGGGTTTCAACATTTTTTACTAAGGTTCTGCGATAAAAATAAGTTGGTACCTGTTGTTTATGTTCTTTCAATATAATTCCACCCGTCAAAGAACCATTCACCATAATTTTGGAATAAGTTTTTGCCATTGGCAGACTTAGTTCTATTGATGTCTGCCACTGTGTGAGCTATTGGATGTATAATTTCTCTTGATTTAAAGTAAAGTGTTCTTTATAAAACGGTTCTATTAAGTTGCAAAAAAAGATCAGTTACGTGTGCTCATATTGGGAGAGTGTGGAGGATGTTTCAGAAGTTCCCAATGCAACTGGGCTAACATATCCTTTACCAAAACTGTTCAGTCAAATGACAAAAAAACCCAACAAACTGCAATTTGATCTTCAAGATATGCACAACTGTAGTGTGCATCGGTCCAATTTCAGCAGTGAGCTCTCTACTTGTCCACTTGGCCTTTTCAGTTGTATGCATTTGCATCCTCTTTTGAGCTGTGGTACCAATCTTGCAAAAGTTCGTATAATCTTCATAAGCCGACAGGCCTTTATAACATTTTCATTGTTCAATCCCTCGGGCCATTTAATTCTTTAGCCAAGAATGTTGTACAATCTTCAAAAACATTATTTAGGTCAGTTAGTTAAATGCTCCTGCAGCAGAATATTTCAGATGAAATGGGCCCGATGTCCAAACCAGATCATTTCATCACACTCCTGTTCATATATCTCAATATTTCATTTTTTTAAAAATGAAATTATGGTTCGTAGCAAGTTTTAAGAGAAATAAAAAAATTTTATTCAATTATACATGCACTGTTGTTTTTAATACGTTGCCATCTATGGGAAAGCTTCGTAATGCCCTTTTCGTAGAACTTCCTAGTTTTCCCCATAAAAAACTGTTCCACATAGTTTGGAAGCTTGCAGAAACTATTAGTTTGTGGTTTGGCATTATCTTAATGAAACACAATGCTTTTTCTGTTGGCCAATTCCAAATGTTTTACTCCACTCGTCATCTTCAGTTGTTCCGGTTGGGAACAATACTTATCAGAATCGATTGTTTGATTCTGTAGAAGCAGCTTGTTGTAGAAAATTCCTTTCCATTCCACCAGTCAGTGAGTATGACCTTTTTTGGAGTTTTTAATGGTGGTTTGTTTTTCTTGCCCCCATGATCATTTTTAGCTGATGATTTTACAAACGAGATCTGTTTTTCATCACCCGTCGCTAGACATTTTAGAAAAGTGTTATTTTCACTTAGTTTTTGAAGAGAATTGCAAATAGAGATGCAATCCAGCAAATTCTTTTAAGTTGTGAGGTGTCCAAATGTTGTAACAATTCACATATCCAAGATTCTTCAGATGTTGAAGTATAATACTGTTCAATAATTTCACTAAATCCGCTATCTCTTGGGTTTTGTAATGAGGGTTGTCATCCAATAATCTGGTCCTCTTCAATAACGACCAGTCTTCCCGAGCACGGAGCATCTTCAAGGTTGAAATTACCTGCTTTAAATTTAGCAAACTGCTTCTGAACAGTTGACTTTGCTACTGTCCTTCCAACATAAACATCATATATTTCTTTTACTGTTTCTATGGGTATTTTTGTCTTTTCAATAGAATAAAAGAAACAAGTGTCGAACATGTGATTTGCTTGCTACAAATTTCTGTGAAATGTATTGATAGTGAACTGCAAGGCTCCAAATCAATAATTTTTCTGAAATTTCTGTTTACATCAAGAATTTAAGCAATTCTGATTACATTTTAAAGCTTATTAACCAATTATCGTTCTCAAAACATATTTTATTCATAATCTAAAAACTATTAAGTTTAATATGAAACTAAATAAAAGAAAAATTGTTTAGCTTTCATTAAAACAGTTGTGGATTATCTGTGCCTCCATTACCAGTGATTAGCCCAGATACTTGTGTGTGTACTGTAGTTAGAAATAAAGTTTTGGTGTAACTAGAACTTAGCTGTGACCGAATGCTCTTTTGGTGCATCGCGTGCACCAGTGTAAAGACATTTCGACATGCTCGAACACTTGAAAATTGTTTTTTTTTTTTAAGCAAGACACTATTTGTGGTATACATTACAATAAAGAATTTTTCCATCTGTTTTAAATTAATAAATATGGCACTTAAAATAATTTTAATCCGATTAATTCAAAAGTTTTAGAGAATACGAAAATGGCTTTCTGCAGTAAAACGTGTTCATTTGTGGGTCCTTAATTAAAAGAATGCAAGTTAAGCAGTTCAAATTTTGCACTCTCGTCTGTAATGAAGTGGTATTTATGAACTATAATGTGCAGAAAGAGACTATAATCATTTAAAAAATAGCACTTGTAATCCTGCAAACAAGCTATGTTTATAAAGCATTTAGTCTTGAAAATGATCAAATTGCATTATACGCAGTAAAAATTAAAATGCTTATTTTATGTGCTTAAAAATGCATATAAACTATACATTTTAAAAACACACACACAAATAATTTAAATTTAAAAATATTGTCTTCATAACCTTTAGAGATCAGTTCATAATTATGTTGTAGATGAAAGATATAATAGTGGAATTCACTTTGTTACAGCTTCATGTCTCAATTTAGACCAACATGACATATATGTAATCTAATATTTAAATAGCTTACTTTATTATAAAATGTTCTGCTAGTAAAATTCTCCTTCAAACCATCATTTAATTCTCCCTCTATTATATTGTCTGGTTTTGCGATACTAATTTAGTTTAGCAAAATTCCAAAATCAAATAACGTCGGAAGGGCCGCGGAGTTGGATTCAAAAGCAATTTCAAATGAACCGACCTCAAACTTTAACCGGTTTACGGTTCTAAAAAGTAGTCTGACGATTTTCATTGATAGCGATGAAATGCCTCGTAAGTTGCATGCATTCAATCAATGTAATCAGTATATTTATTACGTTGATTATATAAATAAAGGAGTTGGAGTTAGTCAAAACATTTGTGTACTGAATACACTCACAATGTTGTCTAGACTGGAGTGTAAGTACACGGCACAAAACACCATAAATAACTCCAGTAAGTAATCGGGGGTGGAAGGACAAACATTTTCGATCCTTTCGGCGGATCTTTTTCGGGTCGAGAAGATCCATCAAAAGGATCGAAAACGTTTGTTCTTCTGCCTGTGATTACTTACTGAAGTTATTTAAGGTGTTTTGTGCTGTATAAACTGAGTGCTAGATGTTAACTTCAACTAAGCTAGTGACTTAAATTTCAGATATTATTTAGATCAATTAAATTGAGTACATCAATCACTGTGCATCTAAAATTTCATGAACTACAAATACTATTTTTGAAGATTGTTAAATTAATTTCCCAGCACTGCAAATCAATAGATGTAATGCTTTCTAGTTACATTCTGTGAATACACATTCCTTTTTCATTCATTTATTTAGTTTTTGCAAACCATTTCGGAGTATCTAGAATTTCAGATAATCAAATTTCTATTATTAATATCACTTTAAATGTAAATTATGAATTATAATCTTAGTGAAAAAACATTTTTACAGGTGCTAAATGAGGCTGTGGGTGCCTTAATGTGGCACACCATTACTCTTACCAAAGAAGATCTGGAAAAATTCAAAGCATTAAGGATAATTGTCCGTATTGGCTCAGGGGTAGATAATATCGATATAAAAGCAGCAGGAGAACTAGGTAAGCCGAGAGAAACATTAACGCTTTTGCTTAGTATAATAACTATCATTTAAAAATGAAATCTGTTGCCGTGCGCAATTAACGTACTTCGAAAATGTTATCCGTAGGTGTCGCAGTGTGCAATGTGCCTGGCTATGGTGTCGAAGAAGTTGCTGATACAACATTGTGCCTCATCCTTAATCTATATCGTCGTACCTACTGGCTGGCCAATTTGGTGCGAGAAGGCAAAAAGTTCCAGGGTCCCGAGCAGGTACGGGAAGCGGCACACGGCTGTGCAAGAATTCGTGGTGATACATTGGGAATTGTTGGATTAGGTGAGCCAATATGTCAGTATCGAAGGAATAAAGAGAGAAAATTTATTAATTTCTTATGTTGGTTACGTAACTATTAATTCTTTTTTGTTCCTAGGCCGAGTTGGAACAGCAGTAGCTCTTCGTGCCAAGGCATTTGGTTTCAATGTCATATTTTACGACCCTTATCTTCCGGACGGTATTGAAAAATCTCTGGGACTGACAAGAGTATACACACTTCAGGATTTATTATTTCAAAGTGATTGTGTATCCCTCCATTGCACATTAAATGAACACAATCATCATTTGATTAACGAGTATACTATCAAACAGATGAGGCCTGGTTAGTATTTAAAAAAATTGCTTCTCGATTTATTTTTGTTTGATAGTGCAAAAGAAGAAATTTTACCGATATTATTTTTATATTTATATGCTTAGGAGCATTTCTTGTCAATACCGCTCGTGGCGGACTCGTGGATGAAAATGCCCTCGCTAGTGCTCTAAAGGATGGTCGTATTCGAGCTGCTGCCTTAGACGTTCACGAAAACGAACCATATAACGCACTGGCCGGTGAGTATCGTAATAGTTGCAAGATCCGGTTTCTGCCACTAGTTTTAATATAAATATTAGGTAACATTTAATTTGTTATAGATTTGCTAATTAATTTGGTATTTCAGGCCCCCTGAAAGATGCACCTAATTTAGTATGCACACCACACGCCGCATGGTATAGTGACGCTAGTTCGACAGAGCTGAGAGAGATGGCAGCTAGCGAAATTAGGAGAGCCATCGTAGGACGCATTCCAGACTCTTTGCGCAACTGTGTCAACAAGGAATATTTCGTCAGCAGCGGATACGGCGAAAACATCAACGGAGCCAGCGGATACAACTTCAATCCTCTGGGCATTCCTCATTCCACTACCTTAGAGCCTCTTCCCACTGCACCTCACTCCCAACCCCATTCGACTCTCCAAGATACACCCAATCACCTTGCACCCAAACCGGAAAGTTCCGAAGTACACTAGTGTGATGGTTCCGTGCCATTGGAGTTTTACGTACGGTAGTATCCCACACACGGAGGAATTATAACGTGATCTGATGGCATACAATACAGAGCTTCTGGTTTGTGAAGCCACACACACGACTGTGTAGCAGTTTTGGACTTGACTTAAATGACAGCTGGTCCTGCAAGGCTGCATCAACCCTCTGGTAAACATCATGGCTAACCAGTTTGATCTCTGACCTCAGGCTGACCATTCTTCCAGTAAAGGCATGCTGAGCAGCTAAGACTGATAATCATGTTGCTAAATGGGGTAAAAACTTGATGAAGGAAGCTTCTACCAAATGGGTAGCAGCACTGCTTTCTGTTCTCCTTAATTCAAATGTAGGCTTGCAATAATTCTGCAGGCCTCGATTTCAGCGTAGGTAGGATGGACAGCAGACAGCCTAGGAGGGCAAGTCTATATATCTTGATTTTGTAGTACCAATTTAATTTCCCCCCTTTTTTATCAGTTTAATTAATACTTAGTGTCTGATGTATCTTTAGCATTTAGTCAAATATATTTGCTACGATTTCCTAATTAGCAAAATTAACACATTAACAGTTTTATGTAATTTTATTTTAGTATCCGTCTTTTTTTTTTCGTCGTTCTATTTTTTTAATAGCGAGTCGGACGTAAAATAAAATGCCGCCGCATCAGAGTAGACAAATCCGCAATGGGGACGTACGAAAATATAAACTATTTGACGACTCCCCAGGTTGTCTGCTGTCGGTGCTTTATAGTCCACGTTTTGGCCTGTCATTTTATTTTACTACTACAGTTTATGCATATATTTCCATGCTGTAAGTGGTTTTTTAATACGTAAAATAGGGCAAGGCGATAATCCGTAACCTTGCACCTTGGGTCTGTGACACAGGTTCCTCTATCTGACAACATATCGTCAGGAAATCATTCCACTTGGGCAGTACGTGACCAACTTTGGACAATGTAGTTTAAAAAATAAACAAAGCGGAGAAATTACCGGAATGCAAACCGATTCAACCGGATCGTGACATCTTATGCATTTTAGGGGAAATTCGATGCGGTCGGAAAAAGCTAAGGTCGAACGATAATTTCATACAAAAGCCGAATACCATGAGCTTCCTCCTTCAACCCGAATGTCAAAGATGTGCCTACCATCGTACTTTTTTGTTTAAAAGTTGCAGCGACACCACCTCTCATAGTGTAATCTTAAGTCATCTCTGCGTGCCCTTGTACGGATATATCCTCGGGGAAAGGTCATCCAAACCACTTTGTTTCACTGTTAGAATCTGTTGCACAGTGTGTCAGTGTAGCCACATCAGTGGAATGCATCATTTAGTTGGTCAGAAATGTAGATTCTAGTGGGCCGTAGCTTGATTCCCTTTAACACTGTCAGTTTTTTCTTTCATGTGTGACTGATATCATTTCATTGGGTGGCAGTAAATAAACATGACTACTTTCAAAAATAGTTTCTTTTATTATTGATTTTTTACACACATTTAAACAATAAAAATAAAATTATATAAATTGTGGTGATGTTTTTTCTTTTGTAGAACAAAATTTAAACAAAAAAAAATCTCTATTTGTATGTTTATGGTAATTAAAAAAAATTGTAGATTTCACTTTGAAACTAAATGTGGAAAAAAATCAAAATATTTTGTTAGGAGTGGTGTATCTCATGAAATTTGATCTACTTTAAACTACACACACCATATTTACATAGAACAATCAGAGATATTAGTGCATCAGGTCATGTTTTATATGTAATTGGACATTTGTAACCTATTTTTATTGTTTCTTCATTATGTAAATGTAACATCTGAAGTATCACAATTAAAGGATGATAAAAACAATCAACAAAAGTTCAGATATATGGAAAAAAATTCACACACACACGTACAAACTTTCCATAATTTTATTAATTTATATTAAAAACAAAGTTATCTATTTGGAACAGCGTCTAGTAATCTCTTGTCGGTCCTAAGGTAACGAAATACGAAACGAATCAAACAAATTATAATTGGAAAAGATCGAGCGTCGACGAATACTCACTCTTCGATCTTTCGTAGTCTCTTTAAGTGGGCGACCGCAGCGTACAGTTTTCCGTCGGACGGCTTCTTGTCTGCGGCTTCGTAAGAATAGTAGAAGCAGTCTTCGAGCCACTTCATCATGCTATTTCTATGGTTAATTCTTTTTATTTCGAAAACTCGTTTATTATTTTAAGAAACGAATCGGTTTTTTCATTTTAAAGTGCCTATGCATATAAAAGGATACGATTTTTCACTTATTTCTGTTTCAAGTATGTCGGGTTGGATCAAATTTGTTTTAAATCGATGCACTTCGTTCTGAAAAATGAATATATAAATCTGTAGTATTCGAGATTTTAAGGAATAAATGAACTTGATACTTTGAATGATTTAATTTCTTTTTATTGTAAATACGTTTATTGTACTTGTGCATAAGGATTTGAGTCGAGCATAATAAGAATTTTCTGGATCAAATTTTTTTGTTATTTGCATACAAAAACTAGAATACTAAATAAAAATTTTCTAAAATAACTTTAGTCGACGTAAAAATATAATTTGTACACTTTTTAGGGCAGAGCCTATTCAAAAGTCGTCACATTTATTTTCTCAAATAAATTCCGCGTAAAGAAACCATTTCCGTCAACAATGTACAATAGATAAAAAAGTTTCTCAAATTAATTTAATTACAAACAGATACTTTGACACTCAAATGCAATAAAATAGTAAATACCAAACATATTTTTACAAGAATTTCTTTAATTATTGGGGATGGCAAACCTTTTTGAGTCTGTGTGCCACAGCGATCGTAATTATCTTTAAAAAATGTCTGCGTGCGTCAAAGTGTTAGATTTAAAGAAACGAAACGAATATGCTTTGATTAGGTTAGATAAAGAATAAGTGTAAAGAAGCTGGCCGAAAAAAGCCAATCGAATAATATATCAAAAAGATAATAAAAAAAAAATGGGTGATAAACCAAAATCATATGATACATTGTGTGGCGGACAGTTTCTCCAGACCTACTACAGTTTGCCACCCTTAGCACCATTTGAGAGATGTGTATCCCTTTTAACTTATACAATGTTACACATACCACAGAAAAAAAAAAACTAACTACCTTAAATACAGTTGATTCCAATTACTGTAATGAATTTTCTTTGTATAGCCCATAGCAGATATATGTGCATAACTTATACACCCATTGAAAACATAGCACTTACCTTCGATACTGCATACCAGTTAGCATTCTTTTCCCCCCATTTGTTTTCATTAAATTACTAATTCATCACAAATATATTTTATAACCATGTAAACCCATAGTCAAAAATAGAAAAATGGCTATCAAATTACATTATAATAGAGAAGTTTTTTATTGTATGACGTCGTCGACATTAAACATTTTTCGAGTCACTAAATGCCGTCATTTGTGATGCAGATTGCATAGCTCTTATTTATCACAAAGAATTAACACTAGAATCGATAACCGGCTTCTATACAGTGATAGTTCTCCAATATTTGCTGTTTAGAGGGAGGACATTACTGTAAACTTATCAGCTTTCAATACTTGAACTTTTTATCTCGAGTGTGTAATAATAACAAAAATGTGGACGTAGAAAAAGGAATGGTGAGAATTAAAAGTGAGACGTGTCTGTTTGTTTCAGAAAAATTGTAATGTGAATTTTTACATATACTTTATTTAAACTTGTCAAGAGCATCTTTAAAGGAAAAGTATTGGATGAGTTAAAAAGTAGAAGTGAAAAATTAATAAATAAACCATGGTTTATTTGAAAGAAATTACAGTAATCTGAATTATTGGATAAATCAAACCTGCTATTGCCCTTGAAACTTAAATCTGAACTAATGGTAAAAAAATACAATTTAAAAAACTTGGATAATTCAAAGCCAGTGTCTCAGTTTTTGAAAACAAAACTCAAAAGAGAAACTAGCACACAGTCGACTGATTTCCCAAAATGTTGGAATATAGTCAAAATTGTCAAATGTTTCATAGTTTTGGTGTCATTTAAATCCAAATATCATAAAAACAGAGCTAAAAGTAAAGAAAAAACATTGTATTGTTGAACAATAGTTTAGTTTTCTGCACATTTAAACTAAAATTTTCTGTAACATTTAGAAAAAAAAATGAATTCTAACTGAAACTTCAATTGTAATTTATTCAAATGATACAACCATAGCTATGAACACAACTACACTGAATGATTTGATAATGTAAAGGATTTACTATCAAAACTGCGAAACAAATCTTTCAAAACACTTTCTTCTTTAATGCGAGACTTAATCAACATCCGACATTACAAGCTCAATTGGTTTATAATTTTTTTCAAAAAATTTCAAAATGAATTATTCTATTTTTATTTTGTTTTTAGATCTTATTAAGACAAAATAGTGAAATTTTATAATACTGATTTAACTTAAACTAGTGCAAATACGTTATTACGGTATAACCTCTGAATAGCAGATGCCGTCGGGACAGAAGTTTTCCTGCTATTAGGATGTATGGTATGTGCCAGTGGCTATACTGAATTTTAACACAGTTGGCATGTAGTGAAGAATACAATGGATTACAAAAACATCAAATTTGTGTTAGCAATGTGAATATACCAAAAAGTGTAAGTAGGATATATAATTATAATTACAATATACACTCACTGCCATAAAAATTAATGCACCAAGGAGTTGTATCTGCATGCCAAGTTTCCAGCAATAAGTCTCAAGCAGATAGGGAAATGATTAAGAGTTACAGTGTGATGGCTCACTGCATAGTGCAAGCAGAGGACATTAAAATGTATCCTCCTTGGCCTATAAAAAAAAAACACTCAAAGGCAGCCTGTCTAGTTTACCTGTTGTAGAGGGATACCATATCACTGTAAATGCCTTTTACCTTGCAATGGAAGACCATATGAACAACTAACCGAGTTTGAGAGAGGAAGTCAGATGATCGTCTTGCCAAATAGTCCGCCACCTAGGCCAGAGGTGGACAACAGTTTTGCCCCCGGGCCAAATTGGAAAGAAAACTTTTTCCACGGGCCGAACCAGAGGCTGCCCTGGGAAGATTTTGAGATGGTACGAGATGTCATTGTGGTGTCACCCCGTAGAGACTACAGATACATTTTTCACATTATCATGCTTTATCAACATTCTATGCTGTACTTACGAGATTTGTAATGGAGGGTTAACTCTAAACGCACAGTGAGTTGTTGACCTTGTTTTTTTTAAGGCGTCAGAATTTTTTATTGAACTATTCAGACTTGAGTAGCTAATATTGAAAGATTGATCACGGACCACATAAATTCATTAGATGGGCTGGATCCAGCCCGCAGGCCGTACGTTGGCCATGCCTGACCTAGGCCATTCTGATAGCAGCACAAGGTGATGTTGGTACTGGCAGACAAGATAGAGCTCTCATACGTGGCACCCGTGCTCGTGACACCCTCAACAGACCACTAACCCACAGAACCGTATCGTCATCCACCATCTGGATGCAGCTGGTGCCATCATTATGGGCCTGTTTATGTCAGTACCATTTTGAGATAGCCGGGTGAGAAACATTTGGTATTGCAGCGGCCATTACGTGTGCTGCCACTGACAGCCACCCACTACTGTCTCTGTTTGGATTGGCATCACTCCCGACGGGATTGGACTGCAACGGAATGGAACCAAGTTGTCTATGGTGACAAATCCAAATTCAGTTTGGGCACTGACAATGGCCATGTTTGTGTCTGGAGGCCCTGTGGTGAATGCTTCAATCCTGCCTACATTTTGGAGTGACACCACAACTGATGTAATGGTCTGGGATCACAACAGCTGGTCACCTCTAGTAGTGATCCAAGGAACCATGACAGCTCAACCACATGTTGACTCTGATAGAAGGCTTCCAAGAGCAATTTTCCTACAGGACAATGCTTGATCGCACACATCAAAGGTGTTATAGGACTACCTCCACCATATTGGTGACAAATCAGGGAAGGGTGGCAATCGAGCACGTCTGGGATGCCAAGATGGACAGCCTAGAAGTTTGGCCAAACGTGAAGACCACTTGTAGTAACTGTGCACAGAGATGCTGCAAGACACTATATGGCACGTGTATGCCTCCATTCTCACCCCTATCACATTGTGTATTTACGCTAGAGATAGCCTGACAGGGTACTTCCTTCTTTTGTAGTTTTTCCTGCAATAAATGATCTTTCTCTTTCATTTTGTAATCAATTACTAATTCATCAAAAATGAAAAATGTCCATAACAGTTTCAAAGGTTGGTTGAGTCAGTGAGAGTTCACATGTTGAATTACAAAAGTGATTTGCTAGCCAATTCAAGGAGTGGAAAATGGTATTCTTGCATTTTTAATGTCATTTATGACCTAAGTGACCAATAAAAATCAATGTAGTGATTTTGTATAGTGTAGTTATCAAGTAGGAATAATATTTCAAACATTTTTGATTTTTTTCAATAAATGATTTACAGTGGTACCTTGTATTTTGAATCTAACCTCAATCTCTTCGGAGTTCAAATGCAAAATTCAACAAAAAATTTGCCTAAGAGTTTGAACAATGATTTGAAATTCGAGCTGTACGTGCAGTGAAAAAATATGTTCAATACATCTGTTATGTGTTCAAGTCATCTCTTACACTCGTGCTATGCAAGTATGTTTTCGGTGCTCTTTTCGCTTAATTTCTAGTGTGTTTGGTTATATATACTGTATTATGTGCTATTCGTCGGTTTTAACAATTTCTTCCTGCAATTTTTCTTTGTCCACATTTTCTGGGCAATCCTTGGGCCTATGCTTTGTATCCTTTAGTTCAAAATTTCCCAAAGGGAACTTTTAACCCAATTTTTTTTTTTACTGTTTACACAGCCGTATAACATGCCCAATATGCTTTTTATCTGAAGACATCACATTTTGTTTGAATAAAATCAAGTTGTAAAATAAACAGTTTAAAGTAAGCTTCCAAACAAAGAATAAAATCCCACATTGTCTATAATATGTTAAATTTTACAACCGTTATAATTAAATTGCACGTCTATGTTCAGATGTGGAAGTCCGCGGGGTGTGCACAACCAATAAATAATTTTCATTTTATTATACAGTATTTACATATTTTATTTCCGGTTTTCATGTTTTAATTTATTGTTAAAAAATAACACAGTTACTTAAATTATGTGTATTTGCTGCTTTAAGCTTATCAAAATGGATATTACTCAGGGTCTGCAAATGGATTAATTCAGTTTCCATTATTTATAGTGGCAAAAATTGATTTGGAGTTCAAACAACCTCTTGGAATGAATTAAATTTGAAATACGAGGCATCGTTGTATTAAAAATTACACATAAGCTGCCACAAAGCTGTTAAAATCATAAATGCAAGAATACTTTATATCTTCCCACACTGGCCAGCAAATTACCTTCATAAATCCAACCTTTGAACTTTCACCATAAATGCTGTTGCTGCAACTGTTTTAAGTTTCTTTTTATTACTACTGTACTATGGTTTGTGTTGAATAAATGAATAATTCAGGAAAAGTTTGTTTTCCTGGCACCATAAGCTTAATTCCACAAATAACACAGAAGTCTAACATTAATATGTATGACAATAAGTGACAATTGACAACTTAACCAGATTAGTTTTCTCGAACAGATAGATATTGTTCAGCTTTTACAACTTGTTCTCCTCCCCTATTCTTATTTTCAGCCAGTCTTTAAACTCAATGCCTGGGGTTTGAAATTTGTGGTAAGAAAGAGTAAACCAATTCTTGGTTTTAGTTTTAAAATATTTCTTATGTAATTAATTGTTTCAGAATACTGAAAGTGGTACCTTATGTTTTTGTAAGGTTGGTTATGGATGACAGCATATGCTATTTAGAGGTAAATATAACAGATGTTGTATTTGAAGGGCCTGGGATTGTAAAATTGTTAAGTAGAGGTGTCCTTTGGGAGTGTCCGTTAATGGAGGTTTTACCGTGTAAGCAAAAGATTTACAATAATACAGATTAAATGTTTTTTTACCCACTAAAAATTACCTGACATTCTTCCCAAGAGAGTTGCTCCACAATTCCTTTTCCACCATATTTCCAGTTATAACTATCGTAATGAACTTCTTCCAAAACTAATCCCAAGCCCGGAGCCATTGGATATTTAATCTAAAATTAGATTCCAGATTTTTAACACGCATTCTTTTACGTTAAAAAAAAACAACAAAACAAAACTACCTTTTCTGCCGTAAGGTTTCTCTTCAGCGTTTTTAAATCTGCTAACCCTCGAACGATGGCAATTGCCAATCCTATCATATTACGAATCTGGTGTAGCATGAAACTTTGTCCTTTGATCCTGATGACGACGAACTCTACGCCTTTATACAAGAAAGGCTGACCGCACTGTAGTAATTAAATAATTTATTTTTAATACTAAATGCAAGATACAAATGAAGGAAACTTTACCTCGCAAGACATAATATTCCGCACACAGCCTTTCTCTCTGGCTTCTCTGAAATAGATCATTTTTAGCAATTTCATATGTAAAAGCTTTGTTTTTTAAAATTATTTTTACCTGCTAGAAGTAAAATTCTGATAATTGTGAACTCCTTCAAATTTTTTCAGTATTTTATTTACTTTTTTTAATATTTTTCCTATACAATAATTTATAGAATAGCTATAAAAAATTAATAGTAATTATATTTAAGTATTGATGAAAATGAGAAACTTGTAAATTACTATTGCTTACCAGATAATCTATAATTTTCTGTACAGAGTTCTTCGACGGGACAAAAAGCTAACGTCGGCATCGTATACGAATAACTTCTTGCGTAACAATTGTTCTTTGCATCGAATGTCTTGATAGCCTTTTTTATTCCTGAAAGAACAAAAAATTTTATTTTGTTTCTCTAAAGAACTTGTTCTTTTTCTTCTTTTTTACCGTCAAATACTTACCCATCACTTTTATTTGTGCACAAATTTCGGTGTTGATTTTTTCAATTACGGATTTTGTATCGATATCTTTTTCTAAAAATAAAGATACTATTTGTCTTAGTGCAGAAACGCCTTTGTCTGTACGAGATGCTTTCTGATACCACAAGTCGTAGGGATTCAAATAATGCTGTTTTGAAATTACACCAGCTTTATACATTGCTTTTAATAGTTCTTCTTCAATGGTTGGTACTGCCGGGCTTCTGAAAACGGCAACAGATACAAAATAAATACTGTTTACATCCACAGTCAAAAATTCATCTAATTATATATATATTATACATAGGCCTACCTCTGTATCCCGTAGTAACCTCTTCCTAAATATGAGAACATTATGGCATACTTGCTCATTTTATTACTTTTCATCACTGAATGGTTGTGAGAATCCTAAATTATGATTTTAAAAATATATATACACACACATATTGTATAATTAATTTCTGAAATGTATAAAATAAAATTACGTTACATAGAAAAGAAGCAAGCAAATTTACAAATGATTTAATCGCATCTCAACTTGTTTGTTTTTACTTTCCTGACTGTTATATATAAAAATCTTGGGGAGGGGTCAATTTTTGGAGTTGGGACCTTAAATCACCAAGAAATCAAAACAATTTGGTTTTTTTTCCCCTGTATATATGAATGTTTGTGTTTGTTCTGTTGCATGTGTGTGTGGGGGGGGCAATTTTATTCACCTACTTTAAAGCTTAATAACTCCTGTACAGTGAGTCAAAAATGTCTGAAATTTTGCAGTAAGGTTCGTGTATAAGTGGTGTTGATGCTATTAAATTTCAGTGGTTAAAGATCGAGGGAGTGGGGAGATAAAGGTGGTCATGTCGTATCTCAAGCAGGGTTAGACTTAATAAAGATTTTTAATTGTTATTAATAGCTACAAATTTTTATAAACATTTCTACACTCAAAATTAAGCTTTTTGCCATTTTATAATAATTAATATAAAAAGTTTATTAGAAAAACTTTTATAATAAATGGTGCCTCACAAATTTTTTAATGTTTTGCCGAGAAAAGTACATATCATTTGCTGGATTTTTTTCCTAGTCTTGAGGTGTGTCTTGTTTCTAATATAATAACTAAGTGCAAGAACATTTTGATGGTGCATGTATGCATATATTATCAATGGCAAACACTAACAACGTGGTAAGAGTATGGTCTTTTGTGATAGCTACGTTGTGTTCACAAAAGACCACATTGTCACTACCTTGCTAGTGTTTGCCATTGATAACCAAGTGCAAGAATATTTTGACACATGTATTAATCACATTAGGGACAAGATACACCTTCATAAATTGTAAGGACAATGATACTCTAGCCCTATAAAGTTTCATAAATAATTTTCCATCCTAGAAATCTCCAGTGATGTTACTGGACCTACATAATCAGATTCCTACTCTAATTTTACAAAATTTAAGAACCCGAAGACGACTGCTAAATGCAGCCATAAACATTTGTTCATTATTAAATTTTTGTTAAATTTTGCTGGATTTTATCAGTGTTGAATGTTTTGTTAATTTTGCAACCAGTTTTTAACATTACAATATATCATATTCTCTATAGAATACACTTTTTCTTTTTATATGTAATCAGAAATTTTGAGTAGTTTAGTAGCAGTTAAAACATGACTGGAAATTTATTAAATAAGGCAAGGGAAGCATTGTTTTGGATTAATCGGTTATTATAGAAAACCCGACAAATTAAGCGTCACGATGCCGATTCAAATACTCGAATCCGTTTGGGGTTTAAGTATTTGAATGTGATGTGATCTCACTCTAAGCAGTGAGATTTTATAAAATTTCCAAATTTACTATTAATTAATTTCTGGTGATGCCATATGGGATCAGATAAATTATTACTTTCCCAGCTGTTATATATAACAGAGGAAAAGTACAGAAATTGATAAAAAATGACCCCCCAGATGTTTAAATTTCTGGACTCGGGGATCTTGAAATGTCAAGAAATTTCTGTATGTATGGACGTCGGTGTGTGTATGTGTGCAACACGATTTAGTTTTCCCTCTTTGAAGCTTAACAACTCCCGTGCATTTTGTTGAAAATTTCTGAAATTTTGCAAGGTTTGTTTATTGGGAGGGTCGATGCTACTAAATTTTGGTGATTAAAGGTCGAGGAGGTGGGGAGATAAAGGGTCGTGTGTCTTTACTAATTACTGATATGAAGATTTTACTGGTTGATAGCATTTACAATTCTTTATAAAATCCATTCCTATCTGAAAATTAAGCTTTTTGCCATTTTATAATAGTTAAAAATATAAAAAGTTTTTTTTTAATAAAATATGATAACAGATGGCACCGCAAAATGTTGCCGGGAAAGTTATGCAACCCATTGCTGAAATTTTTAAAAAGTTATTTTATAAATGTTTTTATTTTTTTGATTTACTAAGTAAATTTTTAAAAGCAATTAATAAAATTAAACTGGCAAGATTAAGTCTGTTTATGCAAAAATTAAGAATTAACTTGGGTAGGAGGAAAATTTTTATCTCAATTTGGTTATAATAATTCAATAATTAACAAATGGGACTTTTAATATCGCACGAAAAATCTATATTTTAAAATCGTATTTCCATTGACTGAAATAAAAATTTATCAATACAAACATAAAATACTTATTTTGTGAGATCTTAAGTGCCACAATTTACAAAAAATATGCCGATTTTTCATTAAATAATTTCTCTACTGGAAACATAGTGACATTTCTCAAGTAAGATTGAATAATTCTTTCTATAACTGATGTTAAACTATTAATCTTGTTAAAATGATTAAAGAAGTAGTCTTCAAACGACACTATGAAAACCCGATACATTATAATAATAAAGCCAACTGCTGCCGTATGCCATCAGGCTACATGACGGCTTTATTAATAATAAATTACCAAACAATTTGATCCTAGAGAGAAGCATTAGGTGCCATCTCGTAATAAATTTAATAATTATAATTTTTAATTACATAATTTAGATTAAACTGGAAGAAAAGAATCGGCCCGGAGCAGGACTCGAATATAGCCTTTATATAGCCTGATGGCATACGGCAGTGGTTGGTTTTATTATTGTAGTCGTCTTCAAACATGTAGAAATTCTTGTGCATGAGTATTATTTTTCTGGAATGCAAATCAATTACGTTTAATGAAATAAAGATTTTGATGCTGTTTTTATTTTTTAAGTAATAAAAACAAAAATTTCTAAACTATCTTATCTATTAATATTTTTCAATATTTTCGATAAATGAATATAAACTACACTACACTGCAAAACACCGGGATATGTTAAACACTGCACTCTTGGAACTTATAACCGGAACTCTTACATATCCACTGTCTTGCCTCTTCCCATGGGTTTCTGAGGCTTACGCATAAATTGATAAATCGCTATCACTGCACACACTTGCAAAGCACCATCACAACCGATCATCAGAATAACAACACCCCAACGTGGTACAATGGGTCCCTAGCCCTCTCCATGAGGTACAACAGGTCCCTATCACATTCAATCCATATCTAAAAACACTCTATACCAAGATCACCAAGAAAAAAGGTATTCAGATCGCATACAAGAGATGTCCAACCATCTTTGACATCCTTTGCAATGGAAAAGACCCCCAACCAGAACAGACTCCCTGGTGTATATAGTACGGTATTCCCATTAGGGACAACAGGTTTGATAGGGACCTCGTTTACATCAAATCCACAAAATGCTCCTTGGAAGTCAGAGCACAAAAATGTATAGCGGACACACGTCATCATAGAAGTACTTCCGCCCTCACCACATACGCCACCAACCAGGACATTGTGGCAGTCTTCCACCAGGCGAAACTCGTACACACTACGTCACACAATGAACACCTTAAGTGGCTTGAGGCCATTCAAATTTACAAATTGTCCCTCAATGACAACTGCATCAATTTTAAGGATAAGTTGGTTCTGTCGCCGGCCTGGCAGGTGTTGATGGACTCTGAACTTTAAGGTCACAATATGTCAACTAGACAAACACACATGCGTCTCACGTAACACCTTCTAATTGTTTCTCAAATTTCGTTTAACGGTTTGCACTGTCCCATCAGTAATTCAGTTTCACACCTGAGGAAGAACTCACAGCAGTTCAAAAACATTTGTGGTAATCTTTATCTTTTGTTTTTATATCACACTGGTTATAGATTCTAAGAGTGCAGTTAATGAATATAAATATTTCTCAACAAATAACAGTTATTAACAGCACAAAAAACTTTAAATCACTAACATTTTTGGACATTTTTAATGACCTCCTTCAGATACCAGACAAAATCATAACACCTGAGAATATAATCCCAATGTGAATTATGCTATAGAGAACCTCAGTGAAATCCACAAGGAATACTTTAGATAGTAGGCTATTTTTTCCATTTGCAACATCCTGTCCAAGAAGCCACCCATCTCCTTTTGGACCTCTGTTGAAACCAGGAGGAAATGGTTGAGGAATAACAATGCCATTTTGATATGTGTGAACAAATTTAAAGATTTAGTTATATACTATTTGATGCTGGAATACATCACTGTAACAGACTGCACAAATGCTCCCGACAAGCTGTTGGACTGTTTACAAAACAAAGTTAAATGTTTTACTTACACAACTCTGGTTCATATGAAAAATGAAAAAATGCCCACATTTTTCATGTGTTTATATGTTATCTCCTTCCATCCCAAGACTATTTGCCTTTGTGAAAGTGCATAACATAAACTAGGCAGGAACTTCAGATCAGTTGTTGACAAGGATTGCTCTTCTACTAAAGGTATAGAATGGATCTTCAACAAGTTTACTTCACATCATTCAGCCTATGAATACAGAAACAAACAACCTTTAGCCCTTTTGGAGAGGTTTCAAAATGATGAAGATTTGTTACAGTCAGATATTGAGGCTTTATATCACTCAATCAAGATGGAACCTTGCTTCTTCCACCTCTGGATCTTCCTCCTTGCATCAACTTTCTTCTTCCTCCTTAATAAGCCCAATTACTCAGCTATGATACTACTGCAGATTTTAGAACTGGCTCACCTAGCCACATATTCCTCATTTTCACTTTATGGCTCTACTTACATCCAGAACAGGGGTGTACCCATGGGTAGTCTGCTTTCAGGAACTCTTTGAGAGATGGTTTTGAAACAGTGGTCTTGCCGAGATATGTCTCCAACTTCCGATTATGTGCAAGGTACTGTACATTGACAATATTTTAATCACTTTGAAGAAGCATCCCAACATAAATGCATTTACTGTATTGATGATGTTAACAATAACCCGTATAGCCTCACCTTGAAATTGGAATAGGAAAGTGGCAGTAAAGCACACTTTCTCGATGTTGTTATTACACTCAAAAGGCATTGCTATTAATACCAAAGTTTACAGAAAGCCTTCACATAACCCACTCTTCATTCTGTGGGCCTCATACAACCTGCTTAACTATAAGATTGCTGCTTTCAGGACCTTAATTAGAAGGGGCCACACTCGTTACCTTGAGATACATGACAGAATGGAATAACTGAAGTATATATGTTCACTTGTACTGTGTTTTGGTTTCAAACCTAAGACTATAGTCACTGATTGATAAGTACCAATCTTCACAGAATACAGAAACATGTGCTATATCTAATAGTGACTATAAAGTGGTGGAATATGTGAAACAACTTCATAATGATATAAGAATTGTTTACAAAAGGAACCCATTATCTATAGCAGTGTTTCTCAACCTCTAACGAATCATCATCCCCTTCAATGTAGTATTGCCTCCTTCAATAAAATCGTTAGGTAGTATCGCCCCCTTCACTACAAAATTCCGATGCCAATGGACAAGGCTAATGCCAAATTCGTACAGCATCGAAGAGACTAGTGACTAGTATAATGTTATTTGTTTAATTATTGTACGATATAACAAATAAAATATCTAATTATTATTAATATAATGTTTTACTATATCACCCAGAAAATTGTTTTTCGCCCCCAAAATATAAATTGTTACTAATCGCCCCCTCAACATGGAAAATCGCCTACATGGGGGCAATATCATCCTCACTGAGAAACACTGATCTATAGGATCCTCCATAATGACAAAGACCCATCAGATCCCTTGATTGTTCTAGGGGTAGGTATGGTTCCTCTCAAGGATGATAGAGTTATGCATAATTTATACACTATTGGTGCCACCTTAACATCCCTTTGGACAAGACTGAAAGAACACAAATATAACATATGGACATCACAATCTGTTATAATCCTTGCAGCATACACTTTATTGGATTCTGTTCAAGTTCAATGGGATCAAATCAAAATAATTAAGATTACCAACAGACATTATGTTCGCCATGCAGAAGCTTTACAAATATACAAATATGTCAGTGGCGTGCTGTGACATTTGACAATAGGGAAGCTGTGTTTCTGTAAGAAGCCGACATCCAGGGGCAATCAGTCAATTGCGCATCAGTGATGGTCTAGGGCAGGGGTGGCCAACAGTTTTTGCCCCCAGGCCGAATTGGAAAGAAAACTTTTTTCATGGGCCGAACCAGAGGCTCATGTGCCCTAGGAAGATTTTGAGGTTATGCAAGATTTCATTGTGGTGTCACCCGTAGAGACTAAATTGTACATAGAGATTACAGATGCATTTTTCACGTTATCATGCATTATCAATGTTCTACGCTGTACTTAAGAGATTTGTAATGGAGGGTTAACTCTAACCGGACAGCGAGTTGTTGACTTTTTTTTTTAGGCGTTAGAATTTTTCACTGATCTATTCTGACTTAAGTAGCTAATATTGAAAGATTAATCGCGGGCCACATAAATCCATTACATGGGCCACACGTTGGCCATGCCTGGTCTAGGGTCCATTTGTATCGTTTATTTGATAAGCCAGTAAAAACCGTAGACTTCTCTAAATGCATTTTTAATATCACAATTACATTCCGAATCGCTAGCCACGATATAAGGGCTACAATTAAAAATAAAATAATAAAAAACTTACTCGGTGAAATAAAATGTGTGGTGGATGTACCGGTACATACCCGGTACAAAATATTCTTCAATTGTATGAATATACTTTTAAAGAAAATTATAATTAAATATAGCTTTGTAAAGAAACGTACATAAAAATAACATAAAATATTGTTTACTTTTTAAATCTTAAAATAATGCACTTAATCAAATAGTTCCCTACAAGTGGCTAATGGATGGGATCGAAGACGATCGCAGAGCGTGTATGCACATTCTGCAACCGTCTTTGATCCCATCCATTAGCCTGGACTGTCGAATCCCCAGGGTGCCGATACCGGTCAATGTCAAATACCTCTTTTGTCGCATCACTAGTATATCTCGAAGGACGCAACAGGGCTGTTGTAGATTTTAAACGTTTCTCACCATAGCTGTAAAAATCTAAATACGTTAAACTTAAAAGTAATTTGTTTTCTAACTAATTCGTTTTAGGACCAAGTGTCCTTAGAATTTCTAAAATTTACAACTTTTCAGTCACTCTCGTTGAACTGGAAAAATTTCTATATTTATTACATTAATAATATGAGCAAATCAGTCTCCATTGTACTCTGCTAAAGATGGTTCGGTTAAGCTTTTGTTTAAGTAATATTCCGGCTCTTTCGGCAGGGTTTTATTTATGTCTCCAATTCCCTAATCACTTAATTATTTAACTACTTCTTAAGTAGAAATAAGTCAAAACTGGTTACTTTGTACTCGAATATTTGTAGTCTTGGGAAAAAAGTGGAAAGACAAATTTTTATGACAAACGGATACATAAATCGTAAATTTAAAGAAAATAAATTCTAGAGCTTTTTCCGTACCTCATGCATCTCTCTCATTTATTAAATTTAGTTGTAAATGACGCTGTCAAAGTAACAGTTAATTTTATAACATTATACAAGAATTGTACACGTTTTTTTCTACATCCCCTTAGAGATGGAATATATGAAATCATAATATCACCGGTTTAACATTGGAATCCAAGAGTAATATAAAATCGGAGAGCGGAATAAAAATATCAAATATTTTAATGGATTTTTTAAACTCCTGTCAACTATACAGAACTATCATAAAAACATAC
>NW_019385055.1:470942-482379 GCF_000671375.1 Centruroides sculpturatus | reverse complement strand
TGTGTAAAAAATATATATATATAATTATTATTATAATTATAAAACAATCGATTAATCGATTTCAAATGCCATCAGCTGTTTTTTAAAATTCGATTATTGAAATTGAACAATTTCAATTTCAATAATCGAATTTTAAAAACACCGAAACTGACAATAGGAAATTGATTGATTTAATATTTCATTTGGCAAAATTCCAATTATTATTATTATTATTTATTTATTTATTAATGTCATTTGTCTTATAACGTAGGCTCCACAATATACTAACACCTTCTCTGTGTTAATTCATTCTTACTGCTTTACAATTAATGAGAAAACTGTATTAATTAATTCTCATAATGTAATTTATTATGAGAAATACAGTTAAAAGCAATTGAGTAGCTTCCAAATTCTTTAATGCTGTGAAACTAGGTATTTGGCATAGAAACTTTTACTAAAATATATCTTTTTTTTAGAGCCGATTAGTCTCCTTTGATTTTTAGAAGTTTAAAATATATTAATTCGGTTTCTTCCCTCTATATATATATTAATTTTATATATTAGTCTCGTTGCTTATCGTGTGCGGTTATATACAAAAAATTCTATAATCCGAGACAATTCTCTTGGTATAATTGGATTTGCGAGTTGAGAGTTTTCGATTTTCCGTCGGTAGAATATTATAATTTTACTTAAGAAATTATTTATAATATATATAGGAATTCCAGAATATAATCTTATAAAACTTGATAATTAAGTAAATTTTTTAATTTAAGAAGTCATTTTTAGTTGTATCCAAAAATTAAACTTTTTATTTAGTTTAAATAATATACCTTTTATTTACAGTATTTGTGTTAAAAATTAAGTGCATTATAGGATGAAATATTGTTAAATTTTTAATTAATCATATTATTTTGTTTATTTGTTATACTTATAAGTAAAATTTTAATTAAATCCTATATAAACATGACAAAAAAAATTTTTAAGTTTTTAAAAACAATTGCTGTAAAAACTATTTTTATAAGTTACTTATTTTCAGTCTTTTAGAAAATTTCTCTCCCTCCTTTTTTTTCAATAATTTAACTAATTCTTTATTAACATTAAATTATTCTTTAATCCGTATGTACATTAACGAAGTATGCATTATCTATTTTAAATAAAATTGCGAGTGCCTTAATATATGCCCCGGTACGCATGTGCCCTCCAAAAATCGTATTACCGGTTTGAGCTTAGATAGATTAAGCTAGTTTCTGAGTGGCGAATGCCTTTATTGGATAATTAGGTTGATATTATTACTAAAATTTAGTTTTAAAATATGTGAAAATGTAATTATGACATACCATTTTGCAATAACTTCTTCTCATTGTGCGTGTATTGTCTGTAAGTGAATGCAATAGATAAAAATTTGTATAATTGAAAACATTTCATTATTTAAGAAATTAAAATTATTGTATTTATTATATTGATTTGAAGTTTTAATCTTTGTTCTGAAATATAATTAAAGTATTAGCATTTGATTTGTTTGTTTTTTTATTTTATAGAAATAAAAATATATATTAAAAAAAATAAGCATAATTCAATACAAATTTTTGGTTTATATAAATTGATTTATATAAAACTATTAAAATAAATCTCTTCTAAATATTTTAAATTGTATAATAAGAGAATAACATGATTACTTATGTAATTCTGAAGTATAATATATATTTAATAAGGAAGAATTAGTTTTAGAGGTTTTTATAAATGAAAGGAAGAATTTAAAATTATAGCTTTGTATTAACCTAGTGTTTTTTTTTTTCTTTTTCCAGATTAAATTATGCTAAATCTGAGATCCTTTTTTGCATTTTTGAGGCATGGCTCTTCTGTTAAATCCGTAATTAGTCACTCTTCCGAAGTTAACGGTCGTTTGCTATATCACTTGTCTTCGCAGAAAATATTTGAAAGAGAAGAAAAGTATGGGGCTCATAACTATCATCCGATACCAGTAGCAATACAAAAAGCAAAAGGTATAAAATTAAAGAAAATTTTTATCATCTTGTAAATATTTATTATAATTGTTTTCTGATACAGGAATTTATGTGTGGGATGTTGAAGGCAAAAGATACTTTGATTTTCTTAGTGCTTATAGTGCTGTTAACCAAGGACATTGTCATCCAAAAATTTTAAATGCATTAATTCAACAAGCAGAAATTGTGAGTTTGACTTCAAGAGCTTTCTATACAACTGCTTTAGGTGAATATGAAGAGTATATTACAAAACTGTTTGATTATGATAAAGTTTTACCAATGAATACAGGTAAGCACTTAAAAAATAAATTTATACTCAAGTACAAATCATTAATTTTTACTAATGTATTCAGAATTTTAGATGCTAGATGAATTATTTTTAGGAAACTGTTACAGAATTTAAAAGAATTTTTTTTATTATTCAGGTGTGGAAGCGGGTGAAACGGCATGCAAACTGGCAAGAAAGTGGGCTTATAAAGTGAAGAAAGTTCCTAATAATCAGGCAAAGATCATTTTTGCCGAAGGAAATTTTTGGGGTAGAACTCTGTCGGCAATATCTACTTCGACCGATCCTACGAGTTTTGAAGGTTTCGGACCATATAT
The DNA here is from genome assembly GCF_000671375.1 of Centruroides sculpturatus. Classification (NCBI taxonomy): domain Eukaryota; kingdom Metazoa; phylum Arthropoda; class Arachnida; order Scorpiones; family Buthidae; genus Centruroides; species Centruroides sculpturatus. The sequence continues at coordinate 479,794 of NW_019385055.1, read as the reverse complement.
GCCCGGATTTGTGATAATTCCTTATAACGATTCGGTTGCATTAGAAGTCGGTATTATTTAATAAAGTTTTTTATTAGTAATTACTATTCAAAAACTATACAAATGAAATATTCTTTAGAAAGCTGCCCAAGATCCCACTGTCTGTGCTTTTATGGTTGAACCAATTCAAGGTGAAGCTGGTGTTGTTGTACCTGATCCTGGTTATTTAAAGAGAGTCAGAGATATATGCACTAAAAATAATATTTTATGGATAGCTGATGAAGTACAAACTGGTTTGTGCAGAACTGGAAAGTAAGGATTAAATTTTTAAATATTTTGTCTAAGCTATTAGCTGATTATATTTCTAAATTATTTAAAACTGGTTTGACAAGAAATACAATAAACATTTTATTTTTGTATATACATGTCTTGTAAATCACAAATATAAACAAGCAAATAATTTAACCAAGTATTTTTTTTCTATGTAATTTTTGGATTAGGAAACTTTTATAAAAAGTTGATTTTGTAAATTTAGCATTTATCTTATAAATTTACATTTTTTTTTTTTTTTAAATAGCTAAAGGCTAATAAATCGGAGAGGCTAAATTTATTCTAATTGACAATAACTTAACCATTACATATAGCTTTTTAGCATTTCTAACCTTTAATTTCATCTAGACACAAATTTTTTTTTCATCACCATTTTGTGTATTTTTAGTAGTAAAAACAAAATTTATTGTAATGATATTACATCCAAAACTTTAAAATTATGCTTAATATCAAGATAGAAAAGTATCTTTATTTTGCAATTAGTTGCTGTTTGCTTTCATATTCTCAAACTTAATATTAAATTAAACCTACATAACGATATTGACAAACAATAGAGAGGTTGAGGCGCACGTTTTAAACGTATAAACGTGTACGTGTGATGTTCGGCGCCGCTTTCCCGTAAGCCTAAAAGTTTGACNGGGAAGCAGTGCATCCACTGCTTCCAATGACGGCACACCACTGAAATATGTACATTTACAAGAGTACAAGAGGCACACTAACTATAAGGATTTCAATACCGTTTTTACAGCATGAAGAGCCTGGTTCAAGCCATAATCATATAACTAGAATGGTGTTTCTTCTACACTTATCGACATTTGGGTCATTACTTCTCTTCATTATTATATATTCGTTTTTATTTTTCCTATATACAGTGGAACCTCAGGATACGAAATTAATCCGTTCCAAAACTGAGATCGTATCATGAAAATGTTGTAAGGTGAATCATTTTTCCCCATACAATTACATGTAAAACCAAATAATTCGTTCCAACACGAAAAACACACTCAAATTAAGGCTAAGTAGTACATTAAAAAAATAACTATAGTAAGGAAAACACTGAAAAATGCATTTTGTAATTGTAAATGTATAAATAACCATAATAGAATAATAATTGATTAAAATAAATGTAGTTTTATTTGCACTTTACCTTTAAGGAAAGACGATGGTGGAGGTGTAAACTGGTGGCAGAAGAGAGGGAGAAGGGAAATGATACTAAAACTTAACTTACATAACATAATGTAACAATAACTTAAAAATAATTTAACACTAATTTTTTTATCTTTTATGTTTCATAGATTTTTTAAATTTTTACTCACTCTTTTTGCTTTCTTTCCTTCACTTCCACCAGCACTTTCACTGGATACAGGTCGCTTGATAAAATATCTATCCAAAGAGGTTTGGCTTTGCCTACTTTTTAAAATGTTTCTAAAATGACTTAGACAAATGTCATTACTCCGAGCAGCAATACAGCCAGTGTGAACCTTTTCGAGATGTTTCTTTTCAATAAAATCAGTCACTTTCTAATAATACCTAAAGATTTCCTTTATCGAGCAAGATCCTTCCACGACGAAGCAAACATGCGGACTGAGACCAATGAACAGAAGTGAATAAAAAATGGCGCTGTGAACTAATGTAACGTCGTATGGTGAGTTTTTGTTCGTATTGTGAAGCAAAAATATATTTGAATTTCGTGTCGTATCCTGAAAATTTCGTATGCTGGGGCGTTCGTATCCTGAGGTACCACTGTATATTTATTATATAAGTTTTCCTTGTACAATACGTCATTTGTACAACATGGTTTCATTCTAACAGTGATATCTTGTTACTTGAACAATTCTGTATTCAAACACATATTCTGGAAAAAATTGCTTGGTACTTGACTGAACAAATGTCATCCGCAAGAACAAATTTTTGATTAATAACATATTTTTATTTTGTCACCCGTAAAAATTTTTATGATAAAAATAAAAAATGAAGATGTTGCTGATATTTCTGATCAAGATGAACAGAAAAGCTCAGAAGATTGACAATACTTTGCAAAAAGAAAACCCCCTTATTTAACTAAAATTAATATGTGGGATTAACATGTAATATAGTACTTTTAATTGTCATTGTTAGTTAACTATTAATTGAAAATAAATTATTGATTGCTTTAATAAACATATTTCTCTTAGTAACAAAAAATAATAGTACACAAAAATATTAACACTGTCTGTAGGCATTATTATTTTACTTGAAATATTACTACAAGTACTTTCGACAAATTTCAGATTGTCTTCTTCGGGTATAGAATAATAGAACCTTACAATTTAAAATATACATTAATGTGTTCCAAGTGGCAAATTTAAAATGTATTCCACAGGATGCGCCAATACATTGAAAAAACTATAATAATAATAATAATAATAATAATACCACATATTAAACATTCCATAACTTTAAAACTATGCCATTTCTAATATACTGTATACAGTGCCAGCCCGAGCAAAGTCAGCGCCCGAGGAAAATTACTTTGATGTTGCCCAATTTTAAAAAAATTTGCAACAATATAAAACACCAATGTAAAATAATCTATTTTACATTGGTGTTTTATATTGTTATATTGTTTTTATTCAATATGCAGCAAGCAATATTGCAATCATGGGACTACGGTGCTACTTTCAAAATGGCGACTTGCAGGTCAACACATGAGAAAGGAATGTGATCAAAAAACATTTATTTTTTCATTATTTATTGTAATTTATGTATGTACTTTCGTCATGCTGCCTCCTGAATTCAAGCATCCCAGGCCATCGCCTAGTTTGCCTATATGAATGGGCCGGCCCTGACTATGTTCATATGCACTTTTATGGTTGAAATTATTCAAAGAATTGGCCCTTTAAATTTTTTACAAACAGTAAAATCTTGTAACGGATGGCTTGGATCATCAAAAATCATTTGTCGTCCGAGAATCTTTTATATCACAAATAACAGATTTCCCACACACCCAGGAAATTATTATTTAACTCCCTACTTATAAGAAATATCTATAGTTGAAATTATTCAATCTCTTGAAATCTCTATTCTTTATTCTATAGAAACACATGTTACAAAATGGTATATTATGCCATAAATGTGTACAACAAAGCTGACAGATACTATATAGTGTAAGCACAAAAAGAGGCAAATTACTTATGCTCATTAGCACCTCACTCAAATTTACAATTAGTTAAAAAACTCGTTCGTCGCAGTTTGTTTCGATGTCACTTTTCTACCCATCAAGTACAACAACCACTCGATGTTAGCAATGTCACGTACAGCCCATTCATTTATGCCAAAACTAGTCAGAAAGATCTTCACAACTCGATGGCCCAGCTAAATTTGGGCACTACACTCAAACCTGAACCAAAACATCCACCGAGTGGCTCTTCGATGGTATTGGCCCACCGACTCTCTTCATAAAATTCTTCAACGGTACACATCCCAGATGTAAGATGTACACTGTCAAACTCTATAAATTCCCGAACACACCCAAATATCAACTAAACATGGAAAAACCAAACAGTTTATGATAGACGGGGCTAGAAAAATATCCATTATTCCAAGATCCATCAAAACAAGATTCTATGATATGTAGAATCACCCCATTCACGCAACAAGCACTTAATGTAGTAAATTTCACATAAGAGAATAAAATAAATTGATAAACAAGAAAATACAAATACAAAATTCATTAGTAGGGTTACCATACATCATACTTTAAAGGCTCCATCCGCATATGTACCATACATAAAAAAAAAAAAATAAGTACTCTTTGACCGACGGCACAGTTAATAGCAAGGTTGCGGCCAAAGTTTTCAACGCAAAAACATGAACATCGGACATTCAGCGCTGCCATCCCGTAAGCCTAGAAGTTTGACAATGGCATTTGAAAATTCGAGCACAATTTCACCGACGTTCCAAACGCCATCGTCAAACTTCTAGGCATACAGAATGACAGCACCAAATGTCCGACGTTCACGTTTTTGGATCGAAAACTTCGGCCGCAACCTCGCTAATAGTCAAATCGCAACCACATTTAAATCCGACAAAAGCTGCTAAAGTTTTGACGATTATTATTGCATTTGTTGTCTAGGCGGCGACACGGTATGAGCAAACGCGACGGCTCCGGTGCTTAGAGAACGCGCGCACATTCAACAGTTTTTTAATTCAACGGTACTTGTTGTATAAGTGGTAAAATAGTTTTCTTATATTTGAAATTGCATCGTGTGCCCCAAAGCAAAGTGTAAATTGAAACTTTTTATGTCTACATTTACTTGATTGAAAAATATGAATAAATTCATTTTATTTTGCCTTCAATTGTTACCTTATTATTGGCTAACGATACAAATATACTATAAGGTATTAAAAAATAAACATACTTCGTCAGAAGTTGTGTATTCCCCGTTACACATTGCTTCATCTTGATCACCAAGTCGATCCAAACAAGATTTTGTTCTTACTGCACGTGCTTTTTTATTTATTACGGAGAAAATATATTGAAGTTGATTCGAAGCAAAAGTTTGTAAATCTGAAATGATTAAATGAAATTCATGATTATTTGCTTTTCTTACAGAATTGATATTTAAGAAATTTTACGTCATCAACTAACTAAATTTCCTGTAAATCATTCTTTAAATTAAAATTCTCCCTAGACCTTCACGTTACGTACAACTATACTTACGCCCTCTTCTGGACAAAGTTTTTTTTAACCTAAGCAGATATTCTTTTTGGCAATATAACAGGAAGGAAGCAATTCTTTTTAAAATATATTAATTATTTTAAAAAATAAATTTAAATGTTAGGAATAATAATACATTTGTGGTACACTATTATTCACATTTGTAAATTTTTTTTTTTTTTTTGGTACTCTCCGCCCTGCGGGCATTAAGAGGGCCTCTTTTAGCATGCCCATTATGGGTCGGCCAGGTCCAAAATGGGCGGCCGGGTGGTGATTGGCGGGGGCCGACATATTTGGTCAAATCCGGTCGGATCACCCCCCGAAAAATTCCCGGGAATTTTTCGGGGAGTGATCCGACCGGATATGTCGGCTCCCGTCCCTCGTCACCCGGCCGCCCCATCGTGGGCTTGCTATAAGAGGCCTTTTTAGGGCTCACAGAGCGGAAAGAACAAAAACAAAAATACCCAGTCCCCAGACCGATGAGCTACCACCTTAACTAACTTTAACTAAACAACGCACATAGGAAAATTTTAGAAATTTAATCTAACAGCAAATTATAATGGCTTATATAGTTGTCTTATCGTTCATTATCCCCGATGGGCCAAAATAAAGGCTCCTTAGGGCCCATAGAACAGAAAAAATATCATCTCAAAATAAAATTATGTAATCGAATTTAATGTATCATTTTTAGCATCTAAGATAGGAAAATTCGAGCGTTAATTGAAACCCTTATAACACGAATATTTTGAATACATAATACATTTTATTATAATAGTTTTAACTCTGAAAATAAAAATCCATATCCAAATAAAAGAAAAATCCATCAAGTTGCTTAAGTTTCCCGGTAACATTTAAAACATGTATGTGACGCCATCTGTTACGATATTTCGTTATTAAAAACTTTTTATAGTTTTAATTATTATACAATGACAAAAAAGCTTAATTTTGAGGGTAGGGATGGGTTTTATTCCGCTTATTTAATTAACTTATAACCTATATTCTTTAACACGACTCTTGAAATAATTTAAATGCTTATCGTATACTCGGAGAATGGTACATAATTTGCGATAAACTGTCAATTTTTATCAACCTCTAAGAGTGGGCTGGCGATAAGAACAACGATTCAAAGTTTAAGTTCGTTGTAAGTTAATATTTATTTCGAAATATACTTAAACGTACAAATAAAAATTGAAATTTCAATAATGGCGGCTTTACTGTTTTGTAAGAAGTAAACAAGAGTGTTTTTATTTTGCTTAAAGAAAAAAAAAAAAAACGTACGATGTACAGGGGCAAGCCACTATTAATTTGAGTGGAGAGAGTATATTTTAAATTAAATACAGTATACGATTCAAAATTGCAGCCTGGTATTGCGACCGTTCTCATTCAATTATGAAAAATACACTTTTAGTATTTCTTCTCGATTATTACGTGAAAGTTTAATTAATATTCTAGTTTTTCCGGAGAGAATATTTATAAATTTTTCCTTTTATCGATGATAAATTACGATAAGAATATAGAAATAGTTGAAGATATTTGTGAAGGATGTAGAAGACCGAGTAAGAGCTCTCGATCTTGTTTACACCTTTCTGTACTTTAGACAGAGTACAAAAGGCGAAGAAGGATTTAAAATAGAACTTTTAGAGATTTTGTAAATTTGTTCACATAATCTTCGTTTGATAACATTTTAGAGTAGGTTTTCGTAATTGTTTGTTTATAAACGTATTACATTGAAAACTTGGAGAAAGTTGAAACGAATATTTTTATTTTTTTACTCCTAAATTATGTATATAAATAAAAAAATCACATACAAAAACAATTTATCTTAAATTCATATTCGAATCCTATCCTATCTGTGAACAATTATTACCAGTCGACACCCCTATAACACCATTGATAATTCCGTTTTATATGAATTCCATGTTGTACGAGTTACTTAGATTTTACAAATACGTGAGCCGTTCACAGCCCGATACGCGTATTTGTAAAATCTAAATGACTCGTACAACATGGAATTCATATAAAACGGAATTATCAACAGTGTTATAGGGGGGTCGACTGTATTACTGTATTATTAATTTGATTTGGCATTTAGATATTAAACATCCTTTTAAAACACAGGATCTCCCTGCATTTTGGCGAATTTCCCACTTATTCGAGACCCAATTTATTTCAGAAACATTCTTCACCCCTACCAAATGGAAGGATATAAAGAAAATTGTGTTAATCTATCTACTTTATGATCTAATTACTAAAAAAGAATACAGATAAATAATAAAAACAATGACACCCTAGCAAATTACAGAAACAGCAAGCGGGTTATTCCTTAATTTTATGTCCTAATCCTTAAAACAAAGGAAACAATCACGGGAAAATTATGAATAACACGATAAACATTATTGTATGAATTGGATAAACAGGTAAAATTAATACTAATAGCCCGAATTTTTGAAAAAAATTGAATTACTTTATTGTGAAATAAAGAATGAATTTCACCGGTACCATAACTTTTCCAATTCTTTCTTGTTAATAAAAACGTAATACTCTTCTATTGCAATTATTTATAAACTTTAAAAAATCTTGTAAAATTGTGCATAGACTGGTTAATATTAAATCTAGATAATAAAATGAAAGAAAGTTTAACTTGTACGGTACATACGGTATTTCAAATTGGCATCTTTCGCTCGCTAGCACACTCTTCCTCCAAGGGCAAATTTTATTTTGCATAAACATAACTTATTAATAGTTATGTTTAATGTTAAACTATTAATAGTTATGTATAGTTAAACTAACATAAACCATTAAATTATTTTTTAAAGTATTTCCAAAAATTAAATAATAAGGTAAAAGATAATCGCGCTGCTTTGTATCGTGTCGTCAAATCTCGCAATTCAAATTTCATTCACTTCTAATTAAGCCAGAAGGCCGAAACTTTGAGAACATACCTAAGTCCGATGACAATGCATTTTAATGATGTTTTAGAGGTTGGCTTCACCATCATCGTCCTCCCCCATCCCAAAACACGAACAATTTAACACAATGCGTGTGTATAAACACTGTAGTAGTGTATATGATGGGTACTTCCACCGTCCACTTTCCCGATTGAAGAGTGGGCCCGTATTTATCATCCGAAACGCTTTGTTCCGGTTTAGTATCAAGAAATTAAGGTGTAATAAAATAAAATAAAAGCCGAATAAAAAGAGATAATTAAATCTTAATTACTTCCCCGGCTGTTATATATAATAGAGGGAAAGTATGGCTTTCGGTAAGAAAATGACCCCCAAATTTTTATATTTTTGGGCTCGGGACACCTTGAAATTTCGAGATATGCAAAAAATTCAAGGTTTTTTTTTCTATGTGTGGATGTTAGACTCTGTGTGGGGGGCATGATTTTGTTCACCCTGTTTGAAGCCTAATAATTTCTGTGGTCAGAATCAGAGTCAGATGATTTAACTCAGGAGTTAGTTATTAAGCGTCAAAATGGTTGAACTAAATCATGTTTCCATATACATTCTAACATCTTAGGCAAGAACATCTTAACAGGTTTTACTTTACTATTATAAAATGGCAAAAAAGCTTACTTTGAGGATAGAGACGAGTTTTATTTTACTTTTTGTAAATTTAGAACGCTAATAACGAGTAAAATATTCATTAACAGATATGACACATGACTACTTTTATGTCTTCACCCTGTCGACCTTTCATTAAGAACCAAAATTTAATAGTATTAATGCCCCTTTATACGCAAGCTACAGTGCCACATTTCGTTTCTTAAACTTTACCCATTCTGAGATATTGTTTAATATCTCAGAACAGAAAATAAAGAAATTAAACAAATTAGACGCCA
>NW_019385055.1:451298-468808 GCF_000671375.1 Centruroides sculpturatus | reverse complement strand
AAAATATTAATGTCATATATAAATATTAAAATTCATAATTTTTATACAAAACAATATAATAAATTATATTAGTTATTTGATATCCAATATGTAGTATCAATTTTAATATAATTTGATCATAAACCATCTGATATCCAAATAGAAAAAGTTTGTATATTATTCATTTTTTTAATATTCACAGATTTCATTACATATTCTACACATTAAAAATGGATGAGATTTAAACATAAAACACCTTCAAACCTTAAAAATCAGTCCAGCACCATGGTATAAAAATGTTAAACCAAATGCATTTCATTCCGAAAGTTTAAACCTGAGGTAGATCTTAGAATACAATCAGAAATGCTTGTTACATAAATTACACATTGGTGTGGACTGATTCCAGATTTGAAGGTGTTTTATGGCTGATTAAAAAGATTTTAATATATTTCATTTATAGTAAGCTGTATATTTTATATTATAATAAGGAATATTTTAATATTAATGATATAGATTTATTAGTCTAAGTTAAAATCCTATTTCAACTTTAATTCTTTAAAAGATAACATATTTTGATTGATATTCTAAATGGACAATTTATATATTATACAATATTTATCTGTTTTTAATAAGTAAATTTGTTCTAACAGGAAAAAAACTTTGTGAATAACAGTAAATAAATTTTTAAAATTTGAATAGTTTAAGTAATGCTAAACTGAAAATTGTATATGATAGTCCAACAAACTGGCAGCCTCCAATTTACAATGGTCTGAATTATGACAAATTTGAAAAACTGCCAACATTTGTAAAAAACCCAAAAAGAAAAAAAAAACCATTCATGCTGATAGTTCATAACCTTCATAACAGATGTCAATTCACTGTCATACCATTTTCAAAAAGGTGAATAAAAAGGGAAAGGGAATAGATTTAAAGAAGAAATGAATAGTAGCTATTACAATGCAAGATTCCAACTGAACATAAATGTGTACTTATTAATAAAATTTAAATTAGAACAAGTAAATATATACTGTAATTGTTTAAAAAGTATTTATGTAAAAAAGCTACTAAAAACACTTATATTTTGGCATAATTTATACATGACAATATTTTGGGGATGCAATATAACTCATTTAAATACATTATGAACATGTGAAATTTGTGGTGATTCCATTTACTGCACTTTTTCCAGAAATAATCCAGTTATAAATAAGAGGATGCCTGTACCATACTTTTTATAAAAATTTCATCTCTACGATGATTTAGTTTAGAAAAAAATTTTTTTTGTTTCTTTCTTTCTTTAAATTTTGTACTTGCATATTGAAAAAAATATTACTATGATTAGCATTTAATAAAAATTATTATTACTAGTGCTATTGTTGCATGTTATGTAGATATATTGAGTATATTACATGATTCTACTTAAGCTGAATGAATTTATGATAGTTTTTATTCTTTTTTTTGTTTAACTAGAAGAAATTTTGAAAATTTTTATTTCAGCATAATTTATATTATTACAGGATGCTAAGCTAGATTTTCCCCCATGTAATTTTTCAATACCTGTATTGTTTTAAAAAATTTCATATCATTTGAAAACACTAAACTTAAAATAAGATTAAAGAATTGATAAGATCATGTTTATTTTGGCTAATTTCGTTCCATTTAAAAAGTTATTTCTTATCAGTTTAATATGCTTTTGTTTTTACAAATTATTACAATGGGATTTTTTTAATAAGTTAAAAATTCACAACTACTTTTCCATGACACTTTACTAGGGTAGTACAAATTATATTTTCAAGCAAAAACAAATCTTTTGCTTAATATTGTAAAGTATCTGCTAAGGAAATTGTTTTTGTTATTAATTACTATCTGCTTTCATCGATAACGTTACCATATTAGAGAGGTTGAGGCGCACGTTTTAAACGTGTAAATGTGTACGTGTGACGTTCGGCGCCGCTTTCCCGTAAGCCTAAAAGTTTGACAATGGTGTTTGGATAGTCGGTGGAATCACGCTCGACATTCCAAACATCATCGTCAAACTTTTAGGCTTACGGGAAAGCGGCGCCGAACGTCACACGTACACGTTTACACGTTTAAAACGTGCGCCTCAACCTCTCTAATATGGTAACGTTATCGATGAAAGCAGATAGTAATTAATAACAAAAACAATTTCCTTAGCAGATACTTTACAATATTAAGCAAAAGATTTGTTTTTGCTTGAAAATATAATTTGTACTACCCTAGTAAAGTGTCATGGAAAAGTAGTTGTGAATTTTTAACTTATTAAAAAAATCCCATTGTAATAATTTGTAAAAACAAAAGCATATTAAACTGATAAGAAATAACTTTTTAAATGGAACGAAATTAGCCAAAATAAACATGATCTTATCAATTCTTTAATCTTATTTTAAGTTTAGTGTTTTCAAATGATATGAAATTTTTTAAAACAATACAGGTATTGAAAAATTACATGGGGGAAAATCTAGCTTAGCATCCTGTAATAATATAAATTATGCTGAAATAAAAATTTTCAAAATTTCTTCTAGTTAAACAAAAAAAAGAATAAAAACTATCATAAATTCATTCAGCTTAAGTAGAATCATGTAATATACTCAATATATCTACATAACATGCAACAATAGCACTAGTAATAATAATTTTTATTAAATGCTAATCATAGTAATATTTTTTTCAATATGCAAGTACAAAATTTAAAGAAAGAAAGAAACAAAAAAAATTTTTTTCTAAACTAAATCATCGTAGAGATGAAATTTTTATAAAAAGTATGGTACAGGCATCCTCTTATTTATAACTGGATTATTTCTGGAAAAAGTGCAGTAAATGGAATCACCACAAATTTCACATGTTCATAATGTATTTAAATGAGTTATATTGCATCCCCAAAATATTGTCATGTATAAATTATGCCAAAATATAAGTGTTTTTAGTAGCTTTTTTACATAAATACTTTTTAAACAATTACAGTATATATTTACTTGTTCTAATTTAAATTTTATTAATAAGTACACATTTATGTTCAGTTGGAATCTTGCATTGTAATAGCTACTATTCATTTCTTCTTTAAATCTATTCCCTTTCCCTTTTTATTCACCTTTTTGAAAATGGTATGACAGTGAATTGACATCTGTTATGAAGGTTATGAACTATCAGCATGAATGGTTTTTTTTTTCTTTTTGGGTTTTTTACAAATGTTGGCAGTTTTTCAAATTTGTCATAATTCAGACCATTGTAAATTGGAGGCTGCCAGTTTGTTGGACTATCATATACAATTTTCAGTTTAGCATTACTTAAACTATTCAAATTTTAAAAATTTATTTACTGTTATTCACAAAGTTTTTTTCCTGTTAGAACAAATTTACTTATTAAAAACAGATAAATATTGTATAATATATAAATTGTCCATTTAGAATATCAATCAAAATATGTTATCTTTTAAAGAATTAAAGTTGAAATAGGATTTTAACTTAGACTAATAAATCTATATCATTAATATTAAAATATTCCTTATTATAATATAAAATATACAGCTTACTATAAATGAAATATATTAAAATCTTTTTAATCAGCCATAAAACACCTTCAAATCTGGAATCAGTCCACACCAATGTGTAATTTATGTAACAAGCATTTCTGATTGTATTCTAAGATCTACCTCAGGTTTAAACTTTCGGAATGAAATGCATTTGGTTTAACATTTTTATACCATGGTGCTGGACTGATTTTTAAGGTTTGAAGGTGTTTTATGTTTAAATCTCATCCATTTTTAATGTGTAGAATATGTAATGAAATCTGTGAATATTAAAAAAATGAATAATATACAAACTTTTTCTATTTGGATATCAGATGGTTTATGATCAAATTATATTAAAATTGATACTACATATTGGATATCAAATAACTAATATAATTTATTATATTGTTTTGTATAAAAATTATGAATTTTAATATTTATATATGACATTAATATTTTTGCAGACATTTTTTTTTTATACTTGAAATTTTTTTATTTTCATATAGGTGGTTGTGTGTTGATCATGAAAATGTTAAACCAGACATCTTAATGTTAGGAAAAGCACTTTCAGGAGGAGTATATCCAGTAAATTTCATTTGTTTGTTGATCAATGAAAACAATTGTCACAATATTAGATAAAAAAAATTTTAATACATTAGTATTCACTATATAACTATTGCTGTATGTAATATTAATGTTTTGAATAGCAAGTGATAAAAAATTGTTGTTAATGATTAAATAAATAAGTAATAAATATTAACAGGATCATTTTCAGATACAATATTTTAAAATTTTATTCCTTAGGTATCTGCCGTTCTTGCAAATGATCCTGTTATGCTTGCAATTGGTCCAGGAGAGCATGGTTCTACATATGGAGGAAATCCACTAGCTTGCAAAATTGCAATAGCTGCTTTAGAGGTAAAAAATACATTTTTAATGTAATACAGGCATACCTCAACTTACGTCGTTTCGAGTTACGTCGTTCACGATTATACGTCGTATGTCAAAAAAGTATATGGAAAAATAAAAATCAAGTTTAAGTCATTTTATTCGACTTTACGTCTGTCCGCCACAAATATTGAAGTCGTAATATCACTAGAAAAACGTTTAAAGCACATAAAATCATATTAAAATATATACAAGTATGTACTGTATTTACAGTACATACTTGTATATACTGTACTTGTGTATACTGAATGTATGTACTGTATTTACAGTACATGCATTCGTNAAAATTATAATTAAATATAGCTTTGTAAAGAAACGTACATAAAAATAACATAAAATATTGTTTACTTTTTAAATCTTAAAATAATGCACTTAATCAAATAGTTCCCTACAAGTGGCTAATGGATGGGATCGAAGACGATCGCAGAGCGTGTATGCACATTCTGCAACCGTCTTTGATCCCATCCATTAGCCTGGACTGTCGAATCCCCAGGGTGCCGATACCGGTCAATGTCAAATACCTCTTTTGTCGCATCACTAGTATATCTCGAAGGACGCAACAGGGCTGTTGTAGATTTTAAACGTTTCTCACCATAGCTGTAAAAATCTAAATACGTTAAACTTAAAAGTAATTTGTTTTCTAACTAATTCGTTTTAGGACCAAGTGTCCTTAGAATTTCTAAAATTTACAACTTTTCAGTCACTCTCGTTGAACTGGAAAAATTTCTATATTTATTACATTAATAATATGAGCAAATCAGTCTCCATTGTACTCTGCTAAAGATGGTTCGGTTAAGCTTTTGTTTAAGTAATATTCCGGCTCTTTCGGCAGGGTTTTATTTATGTCTCCAATTCCCTAATCACTTAATTATTTAACTACTTCTTAAGTAGAAATAAGTCAAAACTGGTTACTTTGTACTCGAATATTTGTAGTCTTGGGAAAAAAGTGGAAAGACAAATTTTTATGACAAACGGATACATAAATCGTAAATTTAAAGAAAATAAATTCTAGAGCTTTTTCCGTACATCATGCATCTCTCTCATTTATTAAATTTAGTTGTAAATGACGCTGTCAAAGTAACAGTTAATTTTATAACATTATACAAGAATTGTACACGTTTTTTTCTACATCCCCTTAGAGATGGAATATATGAAATCATAATATCACCGGTTTAACATTGGAATCCAAGAGTAATATAAAATCGGAGAGCGGAATAAAAATATCAAATATTTTAATGGATTTTTTAAACTCCTGTCAACTATACAGAACTATCATAAAAACATACAGGTAAATTCTTATTGGTTGGGTTAAGTTATAAATCCACTCGTGATTCGCATAATGGGGCGAGGGCGGCCAAATATCTAGCAAGCAGGCAGTTAACAGCCCAGAAATGGTCCTGGATAGAATTGGATGCATTATACGTGTAGCATCCACCCAAGGTCCTAGGCTTCCAGCAGCTAAACCGGGTGAGGTTGGTGCTCTGTAAAGCATATGTGCAAATCTGGCTTTTTGGATGCTGACAATACAGCGCTTCTACTCTACCACTAATATTCAAATATACAATAGCAATCTTATCTTTTTTTCATGTGTAGTATAGAAATTTGTAATAAGATACATAATGCAGTTATAATAAAATATTGTGCGATTATTTTCATATAATTAAAATTAATATGTATTTATTTTTTAGAAAATACAAGGGAAGCAGTGCATCCACTGCTTCCAATGACGGCACACCACTGAAATATGTACATTTACAAGAGTACAAGAGGCACACTAACTATAAGGATTTCAATACCGTTTTTACAGCATGAAGAGCCTGGTTCAAGCCATAATCATATAACTAGAATGGTGTTTCTTCTACACTTATCGACATTTGGGTCATTACTTCTCTTCATTATTATATATTCGTTTTTATTTTTCCTATATACAGTGGAACCTCAGGATACGAAATTAATCCGTTCCAAAACTGAGATCGTATCATGAAAATGTTGTAAGGTGAATCATTTTTCCCCATACAATTACATGTAAAACCAAATAATTCGTTCCAACACGAAAAACACACTCAAATTAAGGCTAAGTAGTACATTAAAAAAATAACTATAGTAAGGAAAACACTGAAAAATGCATTTTGTAATTGTAAATGTATAAATAACCATAATAGAATAATAATTGATTAAAATAAATGTAGTTTTATTTGCACTTTACCTTTAAGGAAAGACGATGGTGGAGGTGTAAACTGGTGGCAGAAGAGAGGGAGAAGGGAAATGATACTAAAACTTAACTTACATAACATAATGTAACAATAACTTAAAAATAATTTAACACTAATTTTTTTATCTTTTATGTTTCATAGATTTTTTAAATTTTTACTCACTCTTTTTGCTTTCTTTCCTTCACTTCCACCAGCACTTTCACTGGATACAGGTCGCTTGATAAAATATCTATCCAAAGAGGTTTGGCTTTGCCTACTTTTTAAAATGTTTCTAAAATGACTTAGACAAATGTCATTACTCCGAGCAGCAATACAGCCAGTGTGAACCTTTTCGAGATGTTTCTTTTCAATAAAATCAGTCACTTTCTAATAATACCTAAAGATTTCCTTTATCGAGCAAGATCCTTCCACGACGAAGCAAACATGCGGACTGAGACCAATGAACAGAAGTGAATAAAAAATGGCGCAGCGAACTAATGTAACGTTGTATGGTGAGTTTTTGTTTCAATCGTGGAGCAAAAATATGTTCGAATTTCATGTCGTATCCTGAAAATTTCGTATGNATATATATATATATATATATATATATATATATATATATATATATATATATATATATATATATATATATATATATATATATATATATATATATATATATATATATATATATATATATATATATATATATATATATATATATATATATATATATATATATATATATATATATATATATATATATATATATATATATATATATATATATATATATATATATATATATATATATATATATATATATATATATATATATATATATATATATATATATATATATATATATATATATATATATATATATATATATATATATATATATATATATATATATATATATATATATATATATATATATATATATATATATATATATATATATATATATATATATATATATATATATATATATATATATATATATATATATATATATATATATATATATATATATATATATATATATATATATATATATATATATATATATATATATATATATATATATATATATATATATATATATATATATATATATATATATATATATATATATATATATATATATATATATATATATATATATATATATATATATATATATATATATATATATATATATATATATATATATATATATATATATATATATATATATATATATATATATATATATATATATATATATATATATATATATATATATATATATATATATATATATATATATATATATATATATATATATATATATATATATATATATATATATATATATATATATATATATATATATATATATATATATATATATATATATATATATATATATATATATATATATATATATATATATATATATATATATATATATATATATATATATATATATATATATATATATATATATATATATATATATATATATATATATATATATATATATATATATATATATATATATATATATATATATATATATATATATATATATATATATATATATATATATATATATATATATATATATATATATATATATATATATATATATATATATATATATATATATATATATATATATATATATATATATATATATATATATATATATATATATATATATATATATATATATATATATATATATATATATATATATATATATATATATATATATATATATATATATATATATATATATATATATATATATATATATATATATATATATATATATATATATATATATATATATATATATATATATATATATATATATATATATATATATATATATATATATATATATATATATATATATATATATATATATATATATATATATATATATATATATATATATATATATATATATATATATATATATATATATATATATATATATATATATATATATATATATATATATATATATATATATATATATATATATATATATATATATATATATATATATATATATATATATATATATATATATATATATATATATATATATATATATATATATATATATATATATATATATATATATATATATATATATATATATATATATATATATATATATATATATATATATATATATATATATATATATATATATATATATATATATATATATATATATATATATATATATATATATATATATATATATATATATATATATATATATATATATATATATATATATATATATATATATATATATATATATATATATATATATATATATATATATATATATATATATATATATATATATATATATATATATATATATATATATATATATATATATATATATATATATATATATATATATATATATATATATATATATATATATATATATATATATATATATATATATATATATATATATATATATATATATATATATATATATATATATATATATATATATATATATATATATATATATATATATATATATATATATATATATATATATATATATATATATATATATATATATATATATATATATATATATATATATATATATATATATATATATATATATATATATATATATATATATATATATATATATATATATATATATATATATATATATATATATATATATATATATATATATATATATATATATATATATATATATATATATATATATATATATATATATATATATATATATATATATATATATATATATATATATATATATATATATATATATATATATATATATATATATATATATATATATATATATATATATATATATATATATATATATATATATATATATATATATATATATATATATATATATATATATATATATATATATATATATATATATATATATATATATATATATATATATATATATATATATATATATATATATATATATATATATATATATATATATATATATATATATATATATATATATATATATATATATATATATATATATATATATATATATATATATATATATATATATATATATATATATATATATATATATATATATATATATATATATATATATATATATATATATATATATATATATATATATATATATATATATATATATATATATATATATATATATATATATATATATATATATATATATATATATATATATATATATATATATATATATATATATATATATATATATATATATATATATATATATATATATATATATATATATATATATATATATATATATATATATATATATATATATATATATATATATATATATATATATATATATATATATATATATATATATATATATATATATATATATATATATATATATATATATATATATATATATATATATATATATATATATATATATATATATATATATATATATATATATATATATATATATATATATATATATATATATATATATATATATATATATATATATATATATATATATATATATATATATATATATATATATATATATATATATATATATATATATATATATATATATATATATATATATATATATATATATATATATATATATATATATATATATATATATATATATATATATATATATATATATATATATATATATATATATATATATATATATATATATATATATATATATATATATATATATATATATATATATATATATATATATATATATATATATATATATATATATATATATATATATATATATATATATATATATATATATATATATATATATATATATATATATATATATATATATATATATATATATATATATATATATATATATATATATATATATATATATATATATATATATATATATATATATATATATATATATATATATATATATATATATATATATATATATATATATATATATATATATATATATATATATATATATATATATATATATATATATATATATATATATATATATATATATATATATATATATATATATATATATATATATATATATATATATATATATATATATATATATATATATATATATATATATATATATATATATATATATATATATATATATATATATATATATATATATATATATATATATATATATATATATATATATATATATATATATATATATATATATATATATATATATATATATATATATATATATATATATATATATATATATATATATATATATATATATATATATATATATATATATATATATATATATATATATATATATATATATATATATATATATATATATATATATATATATATATATATATATATATATATATATATATATATATATATATATATATATATATATATATATATATATATATATATATATATATATATATATATATATATATATATATATATATATATATATATATATATATATATATATATATATATATATATATATATATATATATATATATATATATATATATATATATATATATATATATATATATATATATATATATATATATATATATATATATATATATATATATATATATATATATATATATATATATATATATATATATATATATATATATATATATATATATATATATATATATATATATATATATATATATATATATATATATATATATATATATATATATATATATATATATATATATATATATATATATATATATATATATATATATATATATATATATATATATATATATATATATATATATATATATATATATATATATATATATATATATATATATATATATATATATATATATATATATATATATATATATATATATATATATATATATATATATATATATATATATATATATATATATATATATATATATATATATATATATATATATATATATATATATATATATATATATATATATATATATATATATATATATATATATATATATATATATATATATATATATATATATATATATATATATATATATATATATATATATATATATATATATATATATATATATATATATATATATATATATATATATATATATATATATATATATATATATATATATATATATATATATATATATATATATATATATATATATATATATATATATATATATATATATATATATATATATATATATATATATATATATATATATATATATATATATATATATATATATATATATATATATATATATATATATATATATATATATATATATATATATATATATATATATATATATATATATATATATATATATATATATATATATATATATATATATATATATATATATATATATATATATATATATATATATATATATATATATATATATATATATATATATATATATATATATATATATATATATATATATATATATATATATATATATATATATATATATATATATATATATATATATATATATATATATATATATATATATATATATATATATATATATATATATATATATATATATATATATATATATATATATATATATATATATATATATATATATATATATATATATATATATATATATATATATATATATATATATATATATATATATATATATATATATATATATATATATATATATATATATATATATATATATATATATATATATATATATATATATATATATATATATATATATATATATATATATATATATATATATATATATATATATATATATATATATATATATATATATATATATATATATATATATATATATATATATATATATATATATATATATATATATATATATATATATATATATATATATATATATATATATATATATATATATATATATATATATATATATATATATATATATATATATATATATATATATATATATATATATATATATATATATATATATATATATATATATATATATATATATATATATATATATATATATATATATATATATATATATATATATATATATATATATATATATATATATATATATATATATATATATATATATATATATATATATATATATATATATATATATATATATATATATATATATATATATATATATATATATATATATATATATATATATATATATATATATATATATATATATATATATATATATATATATATATATATATATATATATATATATATATATATATATATATATATATATATATATATATATATATATATATATATATATATATATATATATATATATATATATATATATATATATATATATATATATATATATATATATATATATATATATATATATATATATATATATATATATATATATATATATATATATATATATATATATATATATATATATATATATATATATATATATATATATATATATATATATATATATATATATATATATATATATATATATATATATATATATATATATATATATATATATATATATATATATATATATATATATATATATATATATATATATATATATATATATATATATATATATATATATATATATATATATATATATATATATATATATATATATATATATATATATATATATATATATATATATATATATATATATATATATATATATATATATATATATATATATATATATATATATATATATATATATATATATATATATATATATATATATATATATATATATATATATATATATATATATATATATATATATATATATATATATATATATATATATATATATATATATATATATATATATATATATATATATATATATATATATATATATATATATATATATATATATATATATATATATATATATATATATATATATATATATATATATATATATATATATATATATATATATATATATATATATATATATATATATATATATATATATATATATATATATATATATATATATATATATATATATATATATATATATATATATATATATATATATATATATATATATATATATATATATATATATATATATATATATATATATATATATATATATATATATATATATATATATATATATATATATATATATATATATATATATATATATATATATATATATATATATATATATATATATATATATATATATATATATATATATATATATATATATATATATATATATATATATATATATATATATATATATATATATATATATATATATATATATATATATATATATATATATATATATATATATATATATATATATATATATATATATATATATATATATATATATATATATATATATATATATATATATATATATATATATATATATATATATATATATATATATATATATATATATATATATATATATATATATATATATATATATATATATATATATATATATATATATATATATATATATATATATATATATATATATATATATATATATATATATATATATATATATATATATATATATATATATATATATATATATATATATATATATATATATATATATATATATATATATATATATATATATATATATATATATATATATATATATATATATATATATATATATATATATATATATATATATATATATATATATATATATATATATATATATATATATATATATATATATATATATATATATATATATATATATATATATATATATATATATATATATATATATATATATATATATATATATATATATATATATATATATATATATATATATATATATATATATATATATATATATATATATATATATATATATATATATATATATATATATATATATATATATATATATATATATATATATATATATATATATATATATATATATATATATATATATATATATATATATATATATATATATATATATATATATATATATATATATATATATATATATATATATATATATATATATATATATATATATATATATATATATATATATATATATATATATATATATATATATATATATATATATATATATATATATATATATATATATATATATATATATATATATATATATATATATATATATATATATATATATATATATATATATATATATATATATATATATATATATATATATATATATATATATATATATATATATATATATATATATATATATATATATATATATATATATATATATATATATATATATATATATATATATATATATATATATATATATATATATATATATATATATATATATATATATATATATATATATATATATATATATATATATATATATATATATATATATATATATATATATATATATATATATATATATATATATATATATATATATATATATATATATATATATATATATATATATATATATATATATATATATATATATATATATATATATATATATATATATATATATATATATATATATATATATATATATATATATATATATATATATATATATATATATATATATATATATATATATATATATATATATATATATATATATATATATATATATATATATATATATATATATATATATATATATATATATATATATATATATATATATATATATATATATATATATATATATATATATATATATATATATATATATATATATATATATATATATATATATATATATATATATATATATATATATATATATATATATATATATATATATATATATATATATATATATATATATATATATATATATATATATATATATATATATATATATATATATATATATATATATATATATATATATATATATATATATATATATATATATATATATATATATATATATATATATATATATATATATATATATATATATATATATATATATATATATATATATATATATATATATATATATATATATATATATATATATATATATATATATATATATATATATATATATATATATATATATATATATATATATATATATATATATATATATATATATATATATATATATATATATATATATATATATATATATATATATATATATATATATATATATATATATATATATATATATATATATATATATATATATATATATATATATATATATATATATATATATATATATATATATATATATATATATATATATATATATATATATATATATATATATATATATATATATATATATATATATATATATATATATATATATATATATATATATATATATATATATATATATATATATATATATATATATATATATATATATATATATATATATATATATATATATATATATATATATATATATATATATATATATATATATATATATATATATATATATATATATATATATATATATATATATATATATATATATATATATATATATATATATATATATATATATATATATATATATATATATATATATATATATATATATATATATATATATATATATATATATATATATATATATATATATATATATATATATATATATATATATATATATATATATATATATATATATATATATATATATATATATATATATATATATATATATATATATATATATATATATATATATATATATATATATATATATATATATATATATATATATATATATATATATATATATATATATATATATATATATATATATATATATATATATATATATATATATATATATATATATATATATATATATATATATATATATATATATATATATATATATATATATATATATATATATATATATATATATATATATATATATATATATATATATATATATATATATATATATATATATATATATATATATATATATATATATATATATATATATATATATATATATATATATATATATATATTTGGGGTTTTCCCATATGTATAGATGTTAGCGTGTGTGCGGAGAGAACGATTTTGTTCGCCCTGTTCGAAGCTTACCTCCTGTGTTTTTCGTCAAAACCTCTGAAATTTGGCAGGGAGGTTTGTATATTGGGGCGTCGATGCTATTAAATTTTGGTGGTTAAAGGTTAAGGGCGGTGGGGAGATAAAGGGATCGTGTGTCATATTTCCAGTAGGCTCGGACTTAATGACGATTTTACGGGTTAAGTTACGGCAACCCAACACTCGGGGGATCTGCCTAGTGGGGTGTGATGCCTTTTTAAGGGTAAACTGGGCCCCATTCGGGCTTTACAGACGCGGAGAAAACCCGGAAAACTCCACGTGGCCGGACGCGAATCCACGACCGAACTACCAGTGTTCGGAGCCACCGGTCGACCATAAACACAAGTTTCGTCCGGAATATGCTTATTAATTTTTGCTATATAATACGTTTTTAATTTAAATTTGATAGCGCGTATCAAACTTTTAATCATAAATTACAAATTAAAGGCATTAAATGTCATAATCGCATAACAGCGGGTAAGATTTCAAAACGGTAGTTTATCTACGTTTACTATTATATATTGATAATTATTTAAAAGTTCTCGTGAAATCATCAAGATTTTTTTTTTTGAGGGGGGAGCGTAAGAAATTCTTCGTGACGTCATTAAAGATATTTTACACAAATAAAAACTTATTAAATATAACAATA